>NC_081241.1:1205000-1207500 GCF_902713425.1 Acipenser ruthenus | reverse complement strand
TGCCCCTTTATCTAATCTCCATTTGTGACCCCTGGTCCTTGTTTCTTTTTTCAGGTTGAAAAAGTCCCCTGGGTCGACATTGTCAATACCTTTTAGGATTTTGAATGTTTGAATCAGATCACCGCGTAGTCTCCTTTGTTCAAGACTGAATAGATTCAATTCTTTTAGCCTGTCTGCATACGACATGCCTTTTAAACCCGGGATAATTCAAAATGAAATTCAAAGTGCAAAATGAAAAAACTGATTTACAGAATTGACAGGGGGATTTTTATTTTGAAAGGGTTTCAATTCAACGACCCTCTGGTCGGACATTTTTTCATTGCATATCATCTTTAAATCTACCCTCCAGTTTTCACAAGGCTCTGTAAAATTGTGTTCTACCCCTTTCAAGAAAGAGGAAGGAATTAAAAAGACTAGAGTAAAAGTCATTGAAAATACGGGCTAATCTATCATAGATAATTTCAACAGAGTTGAGCACCACATGGTCAGATACCAAACATAATCACATTGCAGAAAGGTGTCAATACAAAATAAAGCACTCAAGTCTTTCATATAGTCCAAATGATTTTATTTTAGGATCTAGATGCTTTGTTTGTGTGATTGTTTTCATCCCCTGACAGTGTGGTTTCTTCCTGGCATCAGAGCGCTGGATCCGCTGCTCCCTGCTTCCCAAACCTCCTTCAGCTTTCCTCATCTGGAGAAACAAGAGACAGAGAGATCGTTGATAGACTGTGCAATTCAAACTGGGACACAGAGATCATTGATAGACTGTGCAATTCAAACTGGGACACAGAGATCATTGATAGACTGTGCAATTCAAACTGGGACACAGCGATCATTGATAGACTGTGCAATTCAAACTGGGACACAGAGATCATTGATAGACTGTGCGGCGACTGCCACACAATGTGTTGCAAAAAGCGCAACACCTGCTTAATTCTTAAATGAATTGCAGAGGACCTGGCCAGGCTCTGTCCTATCTTATATTCTAGTCGTAATATTGTACTACATGCATACTCCCTTTATATTTTTCAACAGTGAATAATAATATATATAATGGATACTTTATTATAAACTAATACTATGCTCATTAGTTTATTTTTCTAATCTAATCGTTTTGGCAGCAGTTCTATGTCTGGTATTGCCTTGCTGAGATTTAGCACTTTCTAATTACTGCTGCGCTTTTCTCGTTTTTCTGGCCCTATCGGCTTGCCATAGTTTTAAGGCTGATTTTTTCCTCGTGTGTTTGGTAGCCGGGGATTTAGAAAAGATGGTGATGACATCTCTGGGTGTGTTTTGTTTGGTACGCTGTGCGCTCTTAAGACTTGCCGTTTTTGAATTTTTTGGTTAAGTTTGATTTTATTAGCAAGAGTCCCCACTTTAAATCTTCGACATACTTCTTCTTCTTCTTCGGCACGCTACTCCTCTTACACCGTTTAAGCTACAAACGCCGTTCAAACTTTAAAACGTGTAGAGCGGTCTGGAAGAGGGTGCTTGTATACAACTTTTTGATATCTTTTATACTTTTTAAACTATTAAGTTTTTTTTTTCTTTTTTTGTCCATCTTCATTCACTTTAATGGGACTTTTCCCCCCATTGTTTAAAAACTCCCGGACTTCCAGCTTTCTATTTCCTGTAAACCATGTAACTTTTGACACAAATCAGCTGCTTTGACCACTTTCCCAACAAGTAAGACAAAAAGTGAATCTTCCTCTACTTCTCTGCTATTCAAATCTGAAATCAAAACAGAAATAACTTTTACCAATCAAGAGGTACAGCTGTTTTAGTAACCGCATCAACTAAATTTTCTCTAACGTTTTATAAACAACTGAAATTTTGACCACTTTCCCAACAAGTTAGACAAATACTTAGAGGAAATGAAATCTTCCTCTACTTCTCAACTATTCAAATATGAAATCAAAACAGGAATGGCGTCTACCGATCAAGAGGTCCAGCTGTTTTAGTAACCGCATCAACTTCTTTCAGGAGGCTGCTTCCCGCTGTTGAATTAACTGCCATAGAACTTTGAGAAATTTCAAATTCTCGCGCATTCTAAGCACGAGACAATCAGTAAACAACGTGACTTTTGACACAAATCAGCTGCTTTGACCCCTTTCCCAATAAAGCGAGCCCCACCACTGTACTGGTAAAGTTACCATCTAGTTTGATCTTCTGTTTCATTAGTCTGGGTTGTCTACAGGTCTGGTTGTTTTAAGTCACAGTTTCCTTTGCTTAGGTATATTCGGTCTTACATAGACATTGTAGTGTCGACCCAGCTTTACTAATGTTTGTTCTTACACTCAAGTTGTATGCTTTATGTTTTATTATTTTTATTTGTTTTTTCTATTTTCGTTTGGTCAGCCCGAGCTTTGTCGTCTCTTTCTCTTTTCATCTTGATGCGTCGCTGTGAGTGCGGTAGCTCCGGGTTTTTGAAGCCTGGTTTAAAAGGTCCGGATCGTTTCATTGTTCTGAAGAAGACTCTACTCCACGAACCTGGACA
>NC_081241.1:1135000-1200000 GCF_902713425.1 Acipenser ruthenus | reverse complement strand
TTATTCTTCTATATGTCGCATTGTCTAATTTGAGCTGTTCTAATACTACAAACTGTACATCATTTATGTCATGTCCCTGATTGGTGAAGTGCTGTACTATTGGTTCATTCATTTTTTTATTTCTAATTAATGAAAGGTGGTTCTGAATTCTTTTATATAAAGTAGTTCCAGTCTCTCCAACATATTTGATTTCATCACATTTTTCACAGGCTATTCCATAAACAACATTGCTATTTTTACAGTAGGTATTAGTTTTTAGTGGATATGTGGTGTTCTTATGTTTAATTATATTTTTACGTTTGTCTATGTATTTACACACTTTACATCTACTAGTGCATATGTTCGTAGAACCTATTTTGTCAATTATTCTTTTATGTTTACTGTGAACTAAAATATCACCTAAATTAGCTTCTCTTTTGAATGCTACAACTGGGGCCTTAAGAAATACTTTTTTTAATTTTTCTGAATTATGTAGAATCCACAAGTGTTTCCAAACTATCTTAGAAATATTGGGCAAAAGTTTAGAGTAAGTCATTATTAATGGGACTCTTTTGACCTTTTTATCTCTATTTTTATAATCTAGTAGATCATCTCTTTTTAGTTTATCCACTTTTCTTAACTCCGTCTCTATAATTCTTTCTTTGTATCCTCTTTTTTTAAGATTTGTTTTGAATACATTTCTTTGTTTTACATAGTCACTTTCTTTTGAGCATATTCTTCATATTCTTATTCCTAGACCACCAGCCTATTTCATATATATATATATATATATATATAATGTGGTGGAAACCAAGTTAAATAAAGTTTTTTAGAGAGGGTGAGATGTTATTATTTTTATTCAAAGCACCGTTTATAATTGCGTTTTAAATTAAAAACAAAACATGAATTTAAATAAGCACCACGTCTAATAACCATTTATTGGCATTTGTGTACAAACCATTGGAGAAAATGTTAAACACACAAAGATATTCTACTATAACAATGACCACACAGTGTTGCTTTAACTAAACAATACCAGCAGACCAGCCTATTTCATACAGGTCTTTGTCCAGTGACTGCTGGGTCTGATGTAAGAAGAAAAAAACAGAGCGATTCAGCCTATTGTATCTTTCAAAGGTTTGCCTGCCAGTTGAAGGAGCCAATGATAGCAGGGTAATACTATTGTGAAGCTGCTCAAAGAACACTACAGGTACAGTCCTGAATCCTCCCAGAAGCTGAGGGTGTGAAGTATAGAAGAACTGAAATGTCTGCTCTGGATAGACAAACACCAAAAAGATAACAAAGTTACAAACTGAATGAAAGGAGACAGTACAATATTGTGGATCAAATAAAAGCAGGTTTTACACATCTTCAGTGTGCCCAGCTGGGCCTCAGTCTCGTTGCTTGTGGTCGTTGACTCGCTTGCAGCTCGATTCCTCTTCTTGATTCTGTTTTCAGGCAGAGTCCCGGAGTTGCAGCTTTGCTTTTCAGAGTGACAGCACCTTGTTTATCATTCGATGTGGAGCGCAACATGTTTAGCTTTGCTTGGATATTTATAGTCTGTTTCACTCTGCTAAATATCCACTTTCATGAGATCATTTGTGTATCGTGCCTTTTTTTGAACTCCCAGTCCTTTAATGTTTTAATGTCCTTTTCCACGGGGACAGCGCTAGTTCATGTCTGCCTTGCGTCAAAATGCTTGTTGCTGCCCGTGTGAAGTATCTGTCCATAATTCAACTGTCCGTTCAGCCTAATCCAGTCCAGGCACCGCTCCTCTAATCAGTAGCTCACATAGTTCAGTCTGTCTGCAAGCCAGAGGCCCCTTCTCAAGACACAGCAGCTTGCCTTGATTCTCAAGACACACAGTTTCATCAGTGAATGCAGTTCCATCTCTACTGCATGTTCATGTATTATTATCATATTCAGGAATATACCCCACAGCGGGGTGTACCCTGTCGCAGTGGCCCAAACCGATTTTACCCCAAATTACTTATTCAATTTGTCTTAATTGCTATCTGTGTCGTGTTTACCCGCTGTTTGTGTACCAAAATCCATCGCAATAGACTTTGAATTCGAGAATTCACCCCTGTCTCCCTGAGTCCTGCTTCATAAAACCTGACAAAAACCTTCCAGTATAATTTCAGTATCTGCTCCTCACTTTGCAGGCTGTAGATAATTATCAAACAACCTTTAAGAACACAATAAACCACAAATGTGCAAACTTTGCCAATACTTTATTCCCAGAATCGATCCTGTTGTGATAGCAGAGATACAGCTGGGGTGTGATAATCACCCTGCAACACAAAGCAGGGGCGCTGGGATACATGCAGTTGTGTTCATTTTACGATAGCTTGTAAATATGAGTTTATAATAAATTGTAATATCTCTGAGTATCTCCGCAGGATAACACAGTACAAATATCATGATATGCATCAGAAAATATAAAGGACAGTAAGCACACGCATTCTACAGTGAATGAAAGAGAAAAGCAACGACCTTTCTCACAATAGTATATACTGTACATATTTCAAAGTGATATGGATTTGACAGTGCTAAACAATGTCATAAGGCTCCTGTCTTTCTCTACTGGAAACTTTGATTAATGGCTGTTTTTATTTTATTTACTGTCGTTCAAACAAGGCGCTTCCTCCCTGTTAATGGCCATTGGGAATTTGAATAACAAGCTGACATTGATATGCTGATATCCAAATGCATTCATTTTTCAGCAGGCTTTTTAATATTGTTTATTTTATTAGACCCCTGCTGTTTTGAATACCGTGTGTGTGTGTGTGTGTGTGTGTGTCAGTGTGTGTGTGTGTGTGTGAGTGTGTGTGTGTGTCAGTGTGTGTGTGTGTGTGTCAGTGTGTGTGTTTGTCAGTGTGTGTGTGTCTCAGTGTGTGTGTGTTTGTGTGTCTGTGTGTGTGGTGTGTGTGTGTGTGTCAGTGTGTGTGTGTGTGTGTCAGTGTGTGTGTGTCTGTGAGTGTGTGTGTGTGTTGGTGTGTGTGTCAGTGTGTGTCAGTTTGTGTCAGTGTGTGTGTCAGTGTGTGTGTGTCAGTGTGTGTGTGTCTGTGTGTGTGTGTCTCAGTGTGTGTGTGAGTGTGTGTGTGTGTGTCTCAGTGTCTGTGTGTGTGTGTGTCAGTGTGTGTGTGTGTGTGTGTCAGTGTGTGTCTCAGTGTGTGTGTGTGTTTGTCAGTGTGTGTGTGTGTTTGTCAGTGTGTGTGTGTGTCTCAGTGTGTGTGTTTGTGTGTGTGTGTCTGTGTGTGTGTGTCTTTTTTGTGTGTCAGTGTGTGTGTGTCAGTGTGTGTGTGTCAGTGTGTGTGTGTGTGTGTGTCAGTGTGTGTGTGTGTCAGTGTGTGTGTGTGTTTGTGTGTCAGCGCTGTCAGATTTACGTCATGAGATCAAATGCGCTGATCCTCGATTTCTTAAAAATGTTTCTTCAGAAGGTCGCGTCAAATGAAACTGTCCTGAACTGTCGGCGTCTCGTCTATAAAACAATAACATCCAATAATCCATTCGAATCGGATGTGTTCTGATCCGGGGCTGAATCTGTTACAATGAAACACGACCCGAGCAAATGCATACGAGTGTCAATCATCTGGAAGAATCCCCGGATTAACCAATCCTGAGGAAGGAAGTAGGCGGGTCACCATGTTCTTCAGCCTGATTCGCTGAGTGCAGGTGTGTTCATTTGAGTGACGTGTCAGTTTATTGGATGCTGAGCTTCAGAGGGAGGGAGGGGGCGTGGTTTAGGATGCTCTGATTGAAGTCCTGCAATAAAAAAAAAAACACACACACGCGGTAAAAATAAACAAAAAATAATCAAACCGCGAAAGACAACATTTACCCGCGAGACGCTCTCAAAACAAGCCACTTTGAAACTGTTCTCTGTAAAAGGAAGCGTTTCTGCTGTTATTTTATTTATTTATTCATGTCTCTTCAGTTTCAGGCTTGTTTGTATATTTGCTTCAGAGACGGTAAGATATTAAAGTTTTCAATGAGGCAGTTGATATTTTTCGAGGCGACTCGTAGAGCACAGACGCGCCGGATGAGGAGGCAATTACTTTGAATAATCCTGTGAATTGTTTTGGCGTCAGATAAATGAATCATCATCCTCATCATCATCCTCATCAGTTCAATCAGGGGTGGCTGTTTCCAGACTTGACCCTTGACCGTCGTGACTTGAAACTTGACAAAAATAGATCTATTACAACAAACAGTTCTAGTGAATGTCCACACGATGGCAGCATTGTATAAGGAATAGCGAGAGCTGCGTTCCGCCCGTCTCCATGACGACCAGGTTTACAGCACAGGAAGCCCCGAGACCCGACACCTCCCCATGTGAGTTTAATTATTTATTCTTAAAACCAATACTATTTGAATCCACAGCAGGGACTGATAAAACAGGCTTTGTACAGCAGTTGCCCTGCGGTGTGCAGGTCAGGGAGCTGTGTGGGTGCTGGAGTGCGCTGCAGAGCGGATTCCCACTCGATCACACAAGGGAATATAAAGAATGCCGTGTTCAGAGCTGACTCTGCGATTTAGTGCGAGGAGAGATTGAAACCACTGAAGCTGTTAAAAAAAAAAAAAAGTAAAGAAAATGCACGTGGTATTTAACTCACTCTTTTTTACAAAGAAATTCAAAAATAAAAGCGTGCGTGACGGTTATTTGCCTGCAAACCCTTGTCTTCAACCACGGGAGCACACAGCCTATTCTAATATAAATTTGATCAGACACCAAAATCCAAGCAGAACAACTGGACAAAACATACAAAAAGATCATCGTGTTTTTTTTCCTATTAAGTGCTGTTGTAACTGTTAGTATTAACCTGTATATTTAAAGTTCAAAATGAATCATTCAAAATAAAACATAATCTTAATTGATACAAAATTGTTTAAAATACAATGCTCCCATGGCACTCCATTAGCAACACAGACGTTTCCAAAAACGAACCCAGCATTTGAGTAACTGTGATAACAAGAAGCGGTCGGGATGATTTCAAACAGCATGAAAAGATAAGGGGCCGCTCTAAAGAAAGAGAAAGAAAAATGACATTTGAAGCGCTGTACTCTTTAACAACGGACTTGTTTCAATTGTGTTGCAGAGGAGAAACCCAGCTAACTGAGGAACGAGTGATTCAGTAGAGAGAGGCATGGACCCGACTCCAAGGAGAAGAAGAAGGAGTAAAGAGAATGACCCGCCTGATATGTCACAAGAGCCTGCCAGGTACTGAAAGTCTTTACTTATTAGTTCACGGTGCGGCGGCATGCTGAATAATACCTTTACTAAGAAGCTGTTCAGGAATCCAAATTACTGAGCTGAGTCTCAAGACCAGGGTTAGAGTCCAGACCTCTCTGTGCTTTACAATGCTTCCCTATGCTTTACCAGACCTCTCTGTGCTTTACAATGCTTCCCTATGCTTTACCAGACCTCTCTGTGCTTTACAATGCTTCCCTATGCTTTACCAGACCTCTCTGTGCTTTACAATGCTTCCCTATGCTTTACCAGACCTCTCTGTGCTTTACAATGCTTCCCTATGCTTTACCAGACGTCTCTGTGCTTTACAATGCTTCCCTATGGTTTACCAGACCTCTCTGTGCTTTACAATGCTTCCCTATGCTTTACCAGACCTCTTTCTCTCTCATTCCCCTCTTTCTTTCCCATTCTCATTTGAAAAACCATGTTAATGAGTATTAAGAAATGAGAAAAAGTCAGTCTATCACGTTAATTTTTTTTATTAAATCACATTACTAAAATCTGAAATATTAAACATTTTATGGAAATAAAAAAAAACACACACACAATAAAGCAAACTTAAGCTTACTTTTTTAAAACTGTTACAGCACTGAATATTGGATGCCATTTTTTAAAATATTTATAAAACATAACAATTCTTAAAAAAAAAATTAAATACAGTTATTTCGTATGAAATCCATTCGTTGCTAAAAACAAATAATTCCCCTCGTTTCGCTCTGCAGGTGGCGCCGTTTTACCCCCTAACTTTCATCCAAAGTTGTGTCAGATTGAACATTCCCTTCACCCGAGGAGTGGAGAGGACAGACAGGGAGTTCAATACAAAGGGTTTCTTACAACACAAAACAGTCTAGTTCAGCTGGCAGATTGTTACAGAGGAACCAGAACCCCAAAGCCCAAACCCAGGATAGAGCGGCTCAGTGAATGTGGTTTGGAATCTGTGCAGGAGGGTCATTGTGTCAGAGATGCCATAAAAGGACAGCGTGCCGGCATTAAAGTCCAGATACACTCCTATTCTGGGGGGGTGGGGGGCAGTTATTGCAGTGTGATTGTTATTGTGCCGGGCAGTGTAACTGGAGTCAGAGCAGCGCAAACTCCAGGACTTGTCATTGCATCCAAGGCCACAGAAACGATCCCCTCCTTTCCTGCTGATTCCTTTATATGTGACTCCTATAGAAGCCCCTCCCCCACTCCACTCAATCTCCCAGTAACAGCGAGTCCCAGACAAACCCTCTCTGCAAAGCACTTGGGGCCAGCGATCAAATCTCTCTGGGTGATCAGGATATCTCTGGGTCTCTCCCCATGTGACCTTTCTGTTCCCTTCAGACAGAGAGAGCTCTTCATACACTGTGTTGGGGTCCAGTGTGAGCTGACAGGAATCTGATTGAAGAGAAGAGGACGGGTAGAGGAGAGACGGTTAGAAAAGTCAAATCACTGAGAAAATCAACAGTCATTGTCTGCTGCATCCTCACATCCTGTTTATGGAAGGTGTGTGTGTTGTTTTAATTATTTTTTTAATACATTTTGACCACTTTTTTAAACTTTTAAATTTCATTTTCTGCCTCAAGATGGCTTCCCACGGACTGGCATGGACCTCTCAGAACTACATTTCCCATCATCCTCCTGCTCACTGGTAATTCCATCTCAATTACATATGTGAGCAGGAGGATGATTGGAAATGTAGTTCTGAGAGGTCCATGCGGGTACATGGGAAGCTATCTTTAAACCCTCATGATTGTTTTGTTCATTATAATTCCTCGATCTTATCAAACTTCTTCAATTGGAACCAATCAAATGCAGCTCTGCATACAATTACAGTTCACTTAATGTTCCTACAGGGTATGTGTTGCCATTTTACCCACTCAGACCCCTTGCTTACTAAATATCTTCAATAGAATATCATCCACTCTTCAAATATCTGTCTAATATTTTAATGAGCAATCCATCCCACAAGTGCAGTGATACTGCAATATACATTTACTACCAGCACAGGATGACTGGGAGGGATAGCTGTTCATTTTACCCCACAACTGGTTTCACATGCATTGTACATGTATTAAAAGATGGGATGATTATCTATTCAGGGACACCAAGATATTTAGGGAGAGAAAGGTCTGAGTGGAAAAACAGGCAACAAATGCCCCTCCCCCAGTCATTCTGCATGTATTCATCTGAACCAGTACTCGTTGGAGAGGAGTGTAGATTAATGGCTTCAGAATTACTAATAAATAATAATAATTGCTGCTTTCAAGCTCCACCCCTCCCTCTTCTGTAGTGTTAGCTCTTCTCACAATGGAGTGACACATCTTTCAATCAAATGTTTCAGTGAAAACAGACTTACATTTTAAAAACTCAGCTCTGTTCCTTGACTCTGGAGCCTGCAGTCTGTAAACTGCAACTTTATTCACTGGGCAGAAAAGAGAGAGAGAGAGAAATAGAATTGAAACATGTGGATTAATACACAACACACACAAGACTCCAAACAGCAATCTGAAAAGAAACAAGGCTTATTCACGGCATTTCAGGATGTACTTCAAGATGTTCATGATTACAATGAATATGTATTCCTTCTGTATCGGTGCAGCAGCCAAAGTCAATGTGAACACGTCTGCCACTGCACTGGAGTCTTGTGTTCCTTCCTCTCCATCACATATCTTTTCCCAGCAGTATAGTGTACATATTAGGACACCCTTGTGCATCAAACATACAGCAGCCATTGCCTGCTCCAACCTCAAATCACTCCATCTTCCCTGCTTCATCAGTCCTTGTTCCATCCTTCCTGCTCCCTTCTACCTCCTCCCTCCTACCACCTCCCTGCTCGCTCCTGCATGCACCCTTCTCCCTCCAGTCTGCATCATCACTCCCTGCTCCCTCCTCCATGTTGCCTCCTCCCACATACATGCTCCAGTGTGGCGCATGTGTGGCGCAGTGTGGCGTAGTGGTTAGGGCTCTGGACTCTTGACCGGAGGGTTGTGGGTTCAATCCCTGGTAGGGGACACTGCTGCTGTACCCTTGAGCAAGGTACTTTAACTAGATTGCTCCAGTAAAAACCCAACTGTATAAATGGGTAATTGTATGTAAAAATAATGTGATATCTTGTAACAATTTTAAGTCGCCCTGGATAAGGGCGTCTGCTAAGAAATAAATAATAATAATAATAATGCTCCCTCCTCCCTGTTTCCTCCTTCCTGTCTCCTCCCTGCTCTAACCTTCATGCTCCCTCCTCCCTCTTCCATGCTCTCCTCCATGCTCCCTGCTCACTTCTCCCAACTCCCTTCATGCTCCCTCCCCCATGCTCCCTGCTCTGCCCTCCCTGCTCCCTCCTCCATCCTGCCTGTTCCCTCCTTCATCCTCCCTGCTCCCCCCTCCATTCTACCTGCTCCCACCTACCTGCTCCCTCCTCCATCCTCCCTGCTCTCTCCTCCCTTCTCCACAAGTAATCAGATGTTTTTTTTTTGCTGTTTTGGGGCGATCAGCCAATAATACAACCGTTTCCACCCTTTCTGCGTTTTCATTGGTCAGATTATATGTCAGTCACACAGCCTGACGAACCTGCTGAATGTGAGCTGAAGCAATCATGAAACGTCATCACTGAGAGCCGCAGTGGAACCTTATTATAGTTTAAAAAATAATGTTTACACACACACACAAACACACACTGACACACACAACTAATAGAAATAATATGTTTTTATATTTTTGATAACTACAACTAAATAATAATAATAATAATAATAATAATAATAATAATAATTATAGGTGTTAGACTTATGGAGCGCCGTTTCAAACCCAGAGATACCAAAGCGCTGGGATGTGAATCTGTCCTCACAGCAACGAACATATATAGACATGTTTTATTTCTAATATCTCTTTATACATTATTCAGCTTCGTGTGATTCTTATTCTTTAGCAGCGTACTGTAAGGTGTCTGTGCGCGAATGTTATTGATGTAGTTATAACGTTATATTAAACAGCAGCACATCCCACAATCCTCTCGGGAGCGCTTGATAAAGAAACCCGTCCAGCCCTCCCTGATCAATCCAAGAGAAACCCGCGTTTCCAACATCGGAACCACCTCGGCAACAGCCGCTCCGCATCCCATCTGAGGACAGAGCTGCATTTCCATGAGGGAGTCACCGCGAACATGGAGAAACCGGACACCCGAAAAATCACCCGGACCCGCACCAACGGGCTTTGAAACACACTCTGATTCGGACTGAAGGGAATCCACTTCACACAAAAAGGGTTCACAGAAATGTGAGCAAACACAACCACCCTCAGAACAAACCGGTGAACACAGAAATGGAAAAATAGAAATGTGAAAGCGCGTCATTTTAACACGCTCCCTAACAATTGCCACGGAAACCCTGACGACAAAAAAACAAAACAAAAACAAAACAGGAATGTCACTCTGCAGAGATGAAGAATTCAGCTCCACAACACCTGAAAAACTACAGGAAACGTCAGCTTATTATCAGAAGAGTTTCTTTTTTAAAATGTATTTTTATTTATTTATTTTTTAAAGGGGTGATACCCATTTCGTGCTTGAAAGGGAACGGGCTGTTTTTAAGTTACAAGTTCAAAGTGTTCTCTTTGGTTGCAGTCGCGTATCACTCCTAGTACAGACCACAGCAATCGCGGTTTTCTCTGTACTGTCTCACACAATGCAAACCTTATTTTAAACTGTGTTCACGCTATCAAAGTTGTTGCTATTTTAAATACAATTCTTTATGGAATTCAGCAGAGATTATAAAAATATTGCATGGGGCAGTGTGTGTATGTGTGTGTGTGTGTGTGTGTGTGTGTGTGTGTGTGTGTGTGAGATACATGAGCATGTAATGCCTGGATACCCCCCTCGGTGTGCATTACATTCTCATATCACACACCACCCCATGCTGTATTCTATAGATTTTGTTACAGCTCCTTTCTGTCCTTCCATTTCTACATAAACTCTGAAATTAAAACGCATTCAGTTCAATTACATATTATTACTTCACACAGTAAACACACTATAAAACTACTAACATGTTTGCAAAAAATAACCCAGCTGCTTAGTACTGTGTGATGTGAAGTACTAATTAGCCAGGTTATTATCATCAAGTATCCTAAGTTAATGCTGCCATGTATTCCCCAGTGTGGGGGGAGTAAGCCTGTCATATCTGATCCTGTAAGATACGATCCCCCCTATTAATACAGAGCCTGTCATATCTGATCCTGTAAGATACGATCCCCTCTATTAATACAGAGCCTGTCATATCTGATCCTGTAAGATACGATCCCCTCTATTAATACAGAGCCTGTCATATCTGATCCTGTAAGATACGATGCCCTCTATTAATACAGAGCCTGTCATATCTGATCCTGTAAGATACGATCCCCTCTATTAATACAGAGCCTGTCATATCTGATCCTGTAAGATACGATCCCCTCTATTAATACAGAGCCTGTCATATCTGATCCTGTAAGATACGATCCCCTCTATTAATACAGAGCCTGTCATATCTGATCCCGTGAGATACGATCCCCTCTATTAATACAGAGTCTGTCATATCTGATCCTGTAAGATACGATGCCCTCTATTAATACAGAGCCTGTCATATCTGATCCTGTAAGATACGATCCCCTCTATTAATACAGAGTCTGTCATATCTGATCCTGTAAGATACGATGCCCTCTATTAATACAGAGCCTGTCATATCTGATCCTGTAAGATACGATCCCCTCTATTAATACAGAGCCTGTCATATCTGATCCTGTAAGATATGATCCTCTCTATTAATACAGAGCCTGTCATATCTGATCCTGTAAGATACGATCCTCTCTATTAATACAGAGCCTGTCATATCTGATCCTGTAAGACACGATCCTCTCTATTAATACACACGTGAAGGACTGCTGTGCTGTAAGTATTTCATCTTGGGTTGTCTGTCGGGACTGTACTATAAAATAACATTTGCTTACTAAGGTGGGTGCACATTAGTTTGTATTACAAGCTGGATTGAGGTTGCAGTCTCTTCGGGGGTGTCCTGTACATAGCCAGAGTTGCATGTTTCTTTCTGTTTAATATACAGGTAATGCACAACTTGGGTTGAGGCAATTCCTTTTTAAAAGCAATTCCTTCAAAGGAATTGGAATTGATATTTTAGAGACGTTATAATAATTAACTGTTCCCTACCTGCTCCCACCTCCATCCTCCCTAATCCTTGCTCCCTCCTCCCTCTTCCATGCTCTCCTTCATGCTCCATGCTCCCTCCTCTCTGCTCCCTCCTCCATTTACCCTCCTCCCTGCTCATTCCTCCCTTCTGCAATATTCACATAGCCAACAATCTGCAAGAGGTCTTTATTAATGTCTTGCAGGTCCTGTCCCTCCTCAAGCCATGGCCTATTTGAGAATTCTCTACCAAATGAATCTATTTCACACCAACCTGTTGTGGTTATTTTGATTAATTCCCCCTTGCAGAAGTCCTCAATATGGTCTTTAAGTTCAGATACAGCTTTCCTCACAGCCCCAAGAGAGATGTCTGTATTGACAGTAACGCTGGGTAAGTCTCCAGCTTCAGGAGGGGCACAGAGAGACTGGAAATTCTACAACAGGAAAGTGGAGAAAAGGAGTTTTCAGTGAAACAGAATGGGGTCCAAAACATTCCTGGGGAAAAGCAAGGATTCATTCAATTGGAGAGGTCTGTCTGAAACCGTCCCAGTTATGGACTTGAGATTTTCTAACAAGCAGCGATGTTACCTGTAGAAAATGGATGTGATCCTCTGTCTCTGAAAGCTGTTTCAGCTCAACGTTTCTCCTCCTTAGCTCAGCAATCTCCTGCTCCAGTTTCTTCATGCGTCCTTTAGCCTGATTCACTGCAGCCTTCTCGTTAGCTCCAATCAGCTCAATAACCTCAGTGTGGATCTTCTCAATGGATCGGATCAGCTTAGTAAAGATCTTCTCACTTTCCTTTATTTCTCTGCATGCAGATCTCTGAGTGGAAGAACACAGTAGAGGAGACATGGTTAGAATTGATATCAAAAACACATCAGGCATAGACAGTAAACTTCTGTAGATGTGTTCCAGTCCATCTGTTAAAAAAAAAAAATAATAATAATAATAATAATAATAATAATAATAATAATAATAATAATAATAATAATAATAATAATAATAATAATAATAATAATAATACCCCCCTCTTGTCAATACCCACTTTTAGTGACTCCACAGCCTGTTTCAGATCCTCCACTTGTTTCAGTCTCTCCTGGATTCTCTGTTGTATTTCTGTCTGTGTCTCTCCCAGCTGCTTCTGTGTAGAAACACAGTGACACAGTGACATTTCTGATGGGGCATTGAGTGATATCCTGTCACACCCAACACAGGCCTGTTTAAGTATGGTATTGAAACTGACCGAATAATTTTAGTTTAAATATATTTTCTATTTTCTTGTCCCCTTACCTCTTTACAATGTTTGCAATAATTATCAGTTGTTCTTGAATATATTTTGCTGTTCAGTTCTAGTTGCATGCCATAGACATCTGCAGCACAGGCTAGATCAGTCAACATGTGTGTATAATAGTAAGATACAGCACCATCTAGTGCACAGCTGCCAGCAATACAAAAGGACACTTGATCCACAGTAGCTGTCCACTAGATGGTACTGTTTCATACTAGTAACAGTGAATGATGGCTGATCTAGCATGTGTTACATGTTTGTTTTGTTAAGCACCTAGGAAACTGAAGCAGCTTTCTCTTTAATGGATATTTAGGGCTTCCGATTTAGGGTTTTAACTGATAAACACAGATAAAACAAACCTGATCCAAACAAAAATGAAATTGGTGTATACGCAATAAACACTGGAAAAACACTGGGCATGGTTACTCAATTCACATTGACTTCATCCCTTTCCATGTGAAAAAATACAATAAAATAACATAAAAACAACCTTTTCCAGTATCTGTCAGTCAGTACATTTACATGACAAAACTGTATCAGAAAACTGATTTTCTTAAAACGTCACTTTTCTGTGTTTACATGAATAACGATAGAAAGTCTGATTAAAATTAAACTGTATACATGGATTGAAGTTTTCGGAAATTGCAGGATATTTTCGCTTGCAAAGTACTGTAGTACCCTAAGTACGATTTGAACAGACCGGACATTTTTTTCTGTGAAAGAACGGAGACCAATCCAATATGTGCTTTATTGAAGTGTCAGGTCTTAAATTCAAAGATTACTATCCTATACCTCTATTCATATTCCCCACAGTGTGCAATCAGCCTTTCCAACAGCTTATCCTGTTCTACATGGGGCATGTTGTGTGGAGTAGTGGTTAGGGCTCTGGACTCTTGACCGGAGGGTCGTGGGTTCAATCCCTGGTAGGGGACACTGCTGTTGTACCCTTGAGCAAGGTACTTTACCTAGATTGCTCCAGTAAAAACCCAACTGTATAAATGGGTAATTGTATGTAAAAAATAATGTCATATCTTGTAAAAATTGTAAGTCGCCCTGGATAAGGGCGTCTGCTAAGAAATAAATAATAATAATAATAATATTACCAGTTTCTTTTGCAGACATTATTTTAAATTATCACCTCATTTTAAAGCTGGAAAGAACGTGTTGCTTCAGTAACAAATATATACAGACAAATATTACTTTATCCCTAACATTATTATTATTATTATTATTATTATTATTATTATTATTATTATTATTTATTTCTTAGCAGACGCCCTTATCCAGGGCGACTTACAGTCGTAAACAAAAATACATTTCAAGAATCACAGTACAAGTATTAATATAATTAAGTGCAAGATAAATACAATGACTTCGGTTCTAGCAAGTACAAGTATATGACAAAATAAGAATCAACAGAGCAAATGGATGCATGCAGACTGACTAAAGATTATTATTATTTTCTCTGTTTTCTAAAACCACGTGCAGGAATGAAGGTCAGAGTTTGCACATGTGCAGAACGCTGTCTGAATAAGTTTTCCTAGAAGTGCCTTTACATGATATACATTTGGGTCGTTTTCGGAATTGAATCGGAAAGTTCGAGGTGCTGTTTTCCGAAAACTGACGTAAGGAATATTCCGATACATTTTCCGAAAACTGTGTTTACATGGCTTTTGATATCGGAATTAGAAAACTTTCCGAAAAATATCGGAATTCTTATGCTCATGTAAATGCACTGATTGACTCGTTCTGAATAGTTTAAACTGATTTAAATACTTAAATATGTAAATACTTTATATGAAGCAAATTCCTGCATTTCTATTGGAGGATTGCAAGATTACAATTAGAAACAGAGGATTGTTCTCGTAGGATTTAAAGTTGTATTACAGTTCAATAGGAAGGATTCACACACTCGTGGAATTTAAAACAGAATTGAAAATTGTGGCGAAATGGATTTGAGTTACGCTCTCTACTGACTTCATAATTAAAATAAAGAAAATATTTCTACAAAAAGATGAACACTTTACCAATAAAAACAATCCGTCTAAGCAAAACACACCTCTTAATGTGGGCAGACTGGCAAGAACGGCATGGCACGGGCACAGCAGCTCTGCCAGTGCAGATAGATGCGTATGTGTCACTTTTAAAGGCACGGGCACAGCAGCTCTGCCAGTGCAGATAGATGCGTATGTGTCACTTTTAAAGGCATGGGCACAGCAGCTCTGCCAGTGCAGATAGATGCGTATGTGTCACTTTTAAAGGCACGGGCACAGCAGCTCTGCCAGTGCAGATAGATGCGTATGTGTCACTTTTAAAGGCACGGGCACAGCAGCTCTGCCAGTGCAGCTAGATGCGTATGTGTCACTTTTAAAGGCACGGGCACAGCAGCTCTGCCAGTGCAGATAGATGCGTATGTGTCACT
The DNA here is from genome assembly GCF_902713425.1 of Acipenser ruthenus. Lineage (NCBI taxonomy): Eukaryota > Metazoa > Chordata > Actinopteri > Acipenseriformes > Acipenseridae > Acipenser > Acipenser ruthenus. The sequence goes on along the minus strand of NC_081241.1, from coordinate 1,184,909 downwards.
TTTAAAGGCATGGGCACAGCAGCTCTGCCAGTGCAGATAGATGCGTATGTGTCAGTTTTAAAGGCATGGGCACAGCAGCTCTGCCAGTACAGATAGATGTGTATGTGTCACTTTTAAAGGCATGGGTTTTGTTTACTATATCTCAAAACACAATTATTAAAGTCTCGTTTAAAATGTGATGTATTAGTTTATTAAGAAGATATTATGATTCCTGTGCTGCAATCATTGTTTCAATATATTAAAGAGGCCCTGCATCATAGAGGCAGCACTGGGTGAAGCTCGCTCCATCCTCCGGCTGCAGCACCAATTTTCCAAGTGAGGATCATATTTCCACCACATCACTACAAACACAAGCATAGCTGGCTCTTGGTTTAATGAAATTAATAAACACCGAAAAACAGAAGCCCTGTGAATATTGTATATCATATTAATCTTATATATTGTATATCATATTAATCTTGTATATTGTATATCATATTAATCTTGTATATTGAATATCATATTAATCTTGTATATTGCGTATCATATTAATCTTGTATGTTGAATATCATATTAATCTTGTTTTTTTATTTTTTTGACTTTACTGGGAATGTTATTTTTAAACAGTTTTACCAATTAAAATATAATATCTTAAACAATGAAACTGATCAATTTATTAAGTCACAAGATACATATAAAAAACACAGGAATATAAATCATGCTAATTTTACACTACGAATTCCAATGCACCACAAAACTGCTGAACAAATCCTTCTTACCCTGTGAGGCAGGGCTGAGGTCCTGCACGTGTAAATAGTGTGTTTTTTTTATTGTAAATAATGTTTTTGATGATCAAGTTTGTGCTAGATATGGCAGGGTATATTCAAATCCAGGTGTGGAATGTGGCCAGGTGTTAATCGATTAATTGATTATCTCTTAGCCCTGGCCACATGCCTTTAAAAAGGGTCTGAAAAGCCAGTTTCTTGGTTCTACAAGCAGGGATACAGACTGTCTGGGAAGGAGAGTGTTGCTGTAGGATCCTCACGACTGTGTGTGTTAACCAGGGTGAGAAAAACACAAGAGGAAAAATGTATCTCGGATCACTGTGTGAGTTAACCAGGATCGCTAGCACTGGAAGGAATAGGGATGTTTTAGGGGATTTTAATCCCACCCAAGTCTAGAGAGGAGATGTCAGGGAGACTGTTCCTGGAGCGGGACCTCCTTTCTTGTTTGGTCAACTTTTATTTTCTAGTTGTTTTCGAGCAGTGTTTTGTTTTGAATGTTTTGTGTTTTTCTATCAAAGAAAACCTCCTGTGTCTCTCCTGTCAATCAGCGATAGACACACCCGTAACAACACCCCTGTTACACCCTGAAATACATTGTAGTACATCATAGTTTAGATAGAGCAATTAAAAAACTAGGGCTCTTTAAATAGCTCTTAATATACAATTAAAATCTGATCTAATGTGAAACTGTATAGCCTAGTAAACAGACATGTTAAATATCCCTGGGAATTCTTATCTTCTAGGATAGCTACAAGGAAATGGTTCAAACCCTTACCTGTTTCACACTCCTTTCCTTCTTAGCTGAGACTGTATTATGGCTCTTGTGTTCATCTTGTGTACACAACAAACAAATACACGTCTGATCGGTTCTACAGAAGACCTCTAAAACTCGTTGGTGTTCAGCACAAAGCTTCTGCTCCAGATTTCCAATTGCATTGATCAGCTTGTGCCTCTTGAAAGCAGCCCCCTCATAGTGTGTCTTCACGTGTGTTTCGCAGTAAGAGGCCAGGCACGTCAAACAGGATTTCACAGCTTTGAACTTTCTCCCAGTGCAGAAATCACACGGCACATCTCCAGGTCCAGCATAACTTTGAGCAGGAGGAGGACTGAGTCCTGTCTTCTTTAATTCCTCCACAAGTTCGGCCAGCATGGTGTTTCTGCGCAGAACAGGCCTTGGGGTAAAGGCCTCTCTGCACTGTGGGCAGCTGTAGACACCTCTATGATCAGTCTGATCCCAGCAGTTCTTAATACACCTTTTACAGTAACTGTGTCCACATGGAATAGCGACTGGGTCTTTCAATAGCTCCAGACATACTGGACAGCTGAACCGAACCTCTGACCATACTTTTGAAGCCATCTTGCTGCAGTGAGACAGAGAGACTGACGATTTCACAAGAAATGAAACTGTGCTGATTTCCTGGAATTGTGTAAAGCTCTAAGAGGCGGGGTTTTGGACTGAGGCCAGGTTTAGACAAGCAGGCTGAGCAGAGACTGCTGAATCAGTGTGAGAGGGGAGGAGAGGAGAGAGTTGTGAGTGGGACTGGAGTTTGAGAATGGCATTGTGACAGTAACCCTTCTATAACTACAGTATGTATTTGACTGCACTAGACCTTCACTTCTGTGTGGGTCTGAATCCTCAGAAGTTCACAAGGGAAGTGAGTTTGGTGGAGTTCGATCTTCATGGGCATTAATCCACATCTCAAAGTCCATTAGTCCTCAACCACAAACTTGTCTCTGAGCACCAACTGCTTTCTTCCTTCCAGTTCAGAGAAAGCTTGAGGCACAGAGTCTGAACTGCTCACCCCCCTAAGAGAACGTGAAGGGTGGTCCCTCCAGTCCAGGGGAGGCTGTATATTATGAGAACTAGACATGTTCTAGTGTTATCAGACAGGGTGTGTACGTTACTGACATACTCATTTATTACAGTGCTGATTTCATGAGTTAAAACCATTTTATACAGAACAGACACTCAAACAAAGCTTACAATCAAGGGACCTACTTTTCAAATCTGTGCACTATTTGTTTTATTCATTTCAGACAATGTCTTCCCTCTGATCAGCAGAACATCATTCTCTCAAGTCCCTTCTTGTTTTGCTGTTGCTCGTTTTGCTTTCCACACTTGTTTATTTCCACTCTCTTTGACTCAGGTGAAGCCCATTGATCCTGCAGCCCCCACACTGGTTTCCTCTCCCCGTTCACTTCCTTCCTTCCTGTGTTACAGGTAATAGGACCCCACCTCCTGACCCCCTTCATCAAACATTTCAAAGAGATTTCATTTCAATCAGCAATGCTACTGTGTTTTCATGAACAGATACAATTGGTCATTTTGAAAACTCTCCTGATAGATAGATATTAATGAACACTCATGGGGACCACACTGAGGTTAAAGGTTTAAACGTCATCATGTTCTTTACATTTCTTACCTGATGAGGATTTTCTATGGCTGTTTCTGATTAGATTTTATTCACCATGCTTACTAACTATTCAAGCAAAACACTGCTTCTGAAAAGACTCCTGGAGGCTGATTGTGGGGAAGCATATGACTGTTGCACGGGCTGCAGTGCACAATGCTTAGCCTGTGGACTTCAGTGCCCAGCGCACCACCAATATGCTTCCCCACCTCATTTCCCCACAATCAACCTGGACAAGAGTTTTCAGAGGCAATTCTTAGAGTTTTCAGAGGCAATTCTTCCCGTCTACAGGGAACCAGGGAGAGAGGCAGATAGATAAGTTCCTGCTTTTGTAATTGTAACTACTACATTTGTAAGGTGGTGTTTGAATTGGCTGAGTTTGTGTGTGATTAGTACCAGGTGAGTGGCTAAATTGATTAGCAGTTGATTTTGCTATTTGATTGGTTTCCACACAGTTTAGTTGGTTCTTTTGCCAAGCAGGGGTAACAACATTTATTCAAGCAGCTTATTTTAGCGCCAGCACGAAGCGCCAGCCAACAGAAGAGCCTCAACAAAAGAGCCGGGAGTCTAGCTGTGGGAGTCCAGCGAGGGGAGGCCTGCGCTGAGACGCTGTTCGACTAGATCCGAACCTACCAGCGCTCTGGAAGAAGCCATCTACTAGTCAGGTCTGTATCCTCCACCCCACTGCTCCTACTGTGCCTTTTGTCTTGCTTGTCCTGCTATGACTGTCTCTCACATCCCTGTTCTGTCCTCCCGTCCTCGTCCTCTGCCCTCCCTCCGCTGTTGCTCCTCCAACCCCTCTAACCTCATTTCTCTGCCTCTCCCCCCCTCCCGCACACTCTCTGGTGCACTCTGGAACTGTCACTCTTCTGCTAACAAAGCTGATTTCATCTCTGCCTTTGCCTCCCACCTCTCGCTCGATTTCCTTGCTCTCACTGAAACCTGGCTGTCCCCTGATAACACTGTTACTCCTGCTGCCCTGTCCTCTCTCTACGTCCTGTCCCATACCCCGCGTCTCACCGGACGGGGAGGTGGGACAGGTCTTCTCCTCTCTCCCTCCTTACTCTTTTCTGTCCCCTCTGATCTCACCTCCCTCTCTGTCACTACCTTTGAATTTCATGCAGTCCAACTAACCTCTCCCTGTCAACTCCTGCTCATTGTTTTGTACCGCCCCCCTGGGCCTCTCACTCACTTTCTGGATGAACTCGACTATCTACTCTCCTCCCTCCCCTCTCTGTCTACCCCGACTGTCCTGTTGGGTGACTTCAACATCCATCTCTCCAACCCCAGCCACTCTGCTGGATTCCTCCCTCTCCTTCACTCCTTCGACTTCTGTCTCTCTCCGTCCCCTCCTACCCACAAAGCTGGCCGTCAACTGGACCTCACCTTCTCCAGGGCCTGCTGCCCCTCCAACCTCTCTGTCACCCCCCTGGACCTCTCTGATCACTATTTCATCTCTTTTTCTCTGTCTCTCCCCCCTCTCCCTGCTCCTCCTACCCCCACTGTCACCTCTCGCCGTAACCTCCGCTCTCTCTCCCCCTCTGTCCTTGCCTCCACTGCTCTCTCTCACCTCCCTCCTATCGACTCCTTTTCACAACTCTCCGTAGACTCTGCTACCTCCACCCTCTTCTCCTCACTCACCTCCTCCCTCGACTCCCTCTGTCCCCTCACCTCCCGACCTGCTCGCCCCTCCCCTCCCCATCCCTGGCTCTCCTCTGTGCTCCGCTCGGCAAGAATCACACTGCGATCTGCTGAAAAGAAATGGAAGAGAACCAAACTCCCTGCTGCCCTAGACCTTTACCGCACTCTTCTCTCCTCCTTCTCCTCTACTCTCTCCTCTGCTAAATGTGCTTATTTCCAATCTGTAATCCAAGCCTCCACTAACAACCCACGTAAACTATTCTCTACCTTCTCCTCCCTCCTAAACCCTCCCCCCCTCCTCCTCCCTCCTCTATCTCCCCTGACGACTTTGCCTCCTTCTTCTCTTCTAAAATCTCAGATATCTGCAAACTCTTTAACACCTCTCCCTCCCCCGCACCCCCTCCTGCTCCAACCCCTACACCCACTACATCCCCTACTAACTCGCCCTCCCTCTCCACCTTCTTGCCCCTCTCAGACTCTGACCTCTCCTCCCTGCTCCAGGGTCACAAACCCACCACGTGTGCCTTGGACCCCCTCCCCACTCACCTCTTTCAAGCTGCTGCTCCTGCTCTACTCCCCTTCATCTCCTCCCTCCTCAACACCTCTCTACTTTCTGGCATCTTCCCCTCTGCCTTCAAAAAAGCCTCTATCACTCCCCTCCTCAAAAAACCTACCCTCGACCCCACCTCCCTCCAGAGCTACCGTCCTGTCTCCCTCCTACCCTTCCTCTCCAAAACCCTCGAGCGGACTGTACACCGCCAGCTCTCTGCTTTCCTGTCCAACCACTCTCTGCTTGACCCTCTCCAATCTGGCTTCCGCTCTGCTCACTCCACTGAAACCGCCCTTCTGTCTGTCACCAACTCACTTAAGTGTGCCCGAGCTGCCTCTCTCTCCTCTGTCCTAATTCTCCTCGACCTCTCTGCTGCCTTTGACACTGTTGATCACTCTATTCTACTATCATCTCTTGCTGACCTGGGGATCTCTGGCACTGCTCTGGCCTGGTTCTCCTCCTACCTCTCCAACCGCACTTACCAGGTAACCTGGCGTGGAGCAACCTCCACACTTCACCCTCTCTTGACTGGAGTCCCCCAAGGGTCAGTCTTGGGTCCTCTCCTGTTCTCTCTCTACACCCGCTCCCTGGGCCCCCTCATCGCATCCTATGGTTTCTCATACCATTTCTATGCTGATGATGCTCAGATTTTCCTCTCCTTCCCCACCTCTGACTCCACCATCTCCTCCCGTATCTCTACCTGTCTGTCTGCTATTTCCTCCTGGATGCACTCGCATCACCTCAAACTCAACCTCTCTAAATCTGACCTCCTTTTCTTTCCCTCCTCCTCCCCCTCCTCTGATCTCTCTATCTCTGTTCCTCTGGAATCTACCACACTCTCTCCCTCTTCCTCAGCTAAGAACCTTGGAGTCACCCTGGACCCCTGCCTCTCTTATTCCCAGCACATCTCCACTCTGGCACGCACTTGCAGATTCTTCCTGAGCAACATCCGAAGAATCCGACCCTTCCTCACCAACTATGCTACCCAGCTCCTGGTCCAGGCCCTGGTACTCTCCCGCCTAGACTACTGCAACTCCCTCCTGGCTGGCCTCCCTGCGTCTGCCACCCGTCCGCTCCAGCTCATCCAGAACTCTGCTGCTCGCCTGGTGTTCTCTCTACCTCGCTTCGCCCACGCTACTCCACTACTCCGCTCGCTCCACTGGCTCCCGATCACCGCTCGCATCCAGTTCAAGACTCTTGTACTAGCCTACAGAAGCCTTGATCAGACTGCACCCAGCTACCTCCAGACCCTCATCTCTCCCTACACCCCCACTCGACCTCTCCGCTCCGCCTGCACTAGAAGACTGGCTCTACCTCCGCTACGCTCCCCTGCCTCCCGAGCCCGCTCCTTCTCCACCCTTGCTCCGCAGTGGTGGAACGACCTTCCTACAGATGTCAGGACTGCCCAGTCCCTGACCACATTCCGGCGCCTCCTTAAGACTCACCTCTTCAAACAGCACCTGTAGAACTCCTCTGTTGTATCCTGGGACACTATCACCCTTCATTTAAATATGCTTTATTTTGCTCTTATCTGCCCCCTATTTTACTGCATTTAATCCTGTACCTCAGAATATTGTAATCTGCCAAGTGTTTAATCTGTAGTATTTTGTACTTAATCATATCCTGATGTAACTATCACTACTTAATCATATCCTGATGTAACTATCACTACTTAATCATATCCTGATGTAACTTTCACTATTATCTGCTGTATTATTGAATTGTGGTTTGTCACACTTGAGAATTATTGTATTTCTTGTTCCTATTGTATGACTTATATTGTAACACTTGAATGTATTTGTATTTGCTTGCGATTGTAAGTCGCCCTGGATAAGGGCGTCTGCTAAGAAATAAATAATAATAATAATATAGTACCCCTATTCCATACCCGGTGTTCATGTGCTCGGTTCATTCACCCTGGTTTAACATCCAGTCGTGAGCCTTCAGTCAACCCCTCTGAGGCTTGCTAAAGAACAAAGGAATGGGCTTTCCAGCTCCTCTTTAAAGCATGGGACCTCAGTTCATTGCTAATCAATAAATCAATTAACACTTGTCCTAATTAGAGAGGGAACTCTAACCCCAGCCCTGTCATATTCAACACAAACTTATACATTTGAACACACTGTATTTACAAAGCTAGAAAGAAACAGAACACACACTATATACATGTATTTACCCCAGCCTTGCCACAGGGACTTTGCCATTGACTTCACTGCATTGTAAACTGTGCCCCCTCCCCACACTTATGATTAAGAACTCTATGGTCATGTTGCCATTGACCCTGGGCCATTTCGGGGCTACCCAACAAAGAGCAAAGGGCTTAAACATTAGGGAAACATGGCATGTCCCCCAAATCAGTGTCCCCCATTACATTGTAGCTAAATAAATACAATATATTTAAATATACAACATTGACAGTGCTATGGCAGGTATTTCTATATATATTTTCAACATTGTTCTATGTATTCAGATGTAATGGTAAACATGCATAATCTAACAGAACATCAGTAGTTTTGTTAAGTGCCTTTTATCTCAGAATCTGCTGACATGGTGTCTAGTGTCTTTCCAGAGTACCAGTGATAGGATCACATGCAAACACAGCATTTACTACTTGAGAATTTACTGTTTTAAAAAACTGCAATTAGGATCTCAGCACCACAATCAAATTGTAATCCCAGTTACAAAACAACATTCCCATGCAGGATGCATGTGGACAAAACTCTAATTGCAATATCACTGATTGAAATAAAATGATTGTATTTGAATGCCTATATATGCACACACATCCGCTGGACTCATCTTCAGAGCATGTGACAGGTCTTGTTATCTGCTTCAGATAACTCTCATAGACAAGGGGCTCCTGGAACGCACAGTCCACTTGCAGTTAAACACGCTCCATCAGGAATTACAGTTAACACGTGTTTATCTGTATCTACTTAGTTACTTGGACTTTGTTAATTTTTCAGCCCGTCTTACTTTTTTTCGGTTTTGAAAATGAGATTAATGATTTGGATCCTCATCTTCCTGCCACTTGTCCGTAAGTATTTTATTGATACTATATACTATAGAACAAACGATCCTCAAAGGCAATGCAGACACACAGCGGCCCTATAATGGCAATATTAGAGATCTCTACAATGGGTAGCTCAAGATCTTCAGCAGCAATGCAGACAGACAGTGACACAGTATGCATTTAGATGTTTCTCTGTTCTAATAGCATCATAATGGTATTGACCAATCCATTTCAGGATCACTGTGTATATATTTATTCAAAATCCATTGTATTGTCATTGCTGGTAGTGCTGTGGATCTGCTAATGATTCTGTTTGGATTCCTTCAAGGTAACATGTTGGGATTATTATGGGATGCATTAAGGTTACCAGTATATACTGAGCTCAGATGTATAATATAATGTAAAAGTAAAGGACTTATTATGGGTATTGAATGGCATATATCATCATTTTGATTCTCAGCATAAAGTTTCAGTATAGCAGTTAAATATTGTGCTAATGCGTTCTGTTTTTCAGAAGGCAGAATGGATATCAGACTGGTCAATGGGAGTCACAGCTGCTCTGGCAGACTTGAGGTTTATAATGAAGACCAATGGGGCACAATGTGCTATGTGCTCATTGAAATTGCCCAGCTTGTGTGCAGAGATCTGGGCTGTGGCTATGCTGCATCTGCTCCACAGGCTTCACTCTTTGGAGAGGGGACTGGTCCTGTCTGGAAACCCAGTGTAGAATGTGTTCCAGGAAGATCACAGATGCATTGCACGATAATCCCTATGCAAACAACAAGCTGTAATCACAGTGAAGATGCTGGGGTCATTTGTTCAGGTAAGAAATGAAAACAGTGACATATTTAAAAACTTCTTTGGCCATGCCTTCACCTCCCGGGTTGAGTAGCTTGGTATCAATGCAGATGCACAGCATGGTAAAGAGATCTGGTTGAAGCTCTCTGTATTCACACATTTAGGATTAGTATCCTGGATTTGAAGGGTGTGTAATGGTTATATTTACAGGACTATGATGTCAGAAGCCTGAGGCATTCTGGGTATTCAGAAGGTAGTTTGATGTCACGATCACACATTGGCAGAAATCTGGTTCAAAGAAAGTATTTTAACCCCAAAATGTCAGATAATAGTCCCACAAAAAAATCACATACACTTGTGTGACATGGTAGCGTCACGGCCCAAGATGTTGCCAGCAGGAATTAGAGACTAGGAGACAAAAGCTGCAGTGAAACGCTGCTGGGTACATTTCATTCACAAACACAAAACACAGGAACCAACAAACTGTGGCACAAGGGCCAAAATAAAAGGCTTAAACAGTAGGCTGTGCATTGGCCTTCACAACAAAAGTTTACAAACAAAACATTCTCACGCCATTACACTCACCTAACTCTTACCTTGAAACTTACCTTGGGTGTTCTATAATCAATAAGCAAACTTGAATCTTGGTTTGTATACAAGCAGTGCCTGAAATAAAATGTGGCTCCATGTTTGTAGTTCTGTAGCAGTTTTGTAGTTCTACTCTTTTGAGTGATGTCATCAAATCCACACCCTGCCAGGTGTATGATGTTATGTTTACAAACGAGCTGGGAAATGTCTGTCTTGTTTTCTTATTTTGTAAAATACAGATTGAGAACAAAAAAAAGAAAGACCCCAACAGCAGATCACGATGCAGACCAGTGAGAAACAATTTCAGTAATAAAGTAAAAAGAAAAGAAACGTGTTTGATTGCATGAACTGACAGTTTGATACTGCCTGTAGAGCTGTAGAGTTTCTACAATGGAGGTGAAAAGCATCCTTCTGTAGTTATTTTGTCATGCTGTTAATAAATAAGTACGTTTTAAAGAAACTCAGTTGTATTTAACAGAGTTTCTACTACATTCAAACCCTCTCTCGCTTCAGGCTCCATGCTAGATTGTTTCTGATCAAGACGCTGGGTGATGTAAGAAAGTGAGGCACGCCTCTCTCATGAAAGAGGCAAAATAATTCCTGTTCTGCGTTCCTTGTCTTTAGAATGAAATAGTGGCAGTTTCACATGTGAAATTATTAACATAAATGTTCACCCTATTCACAAAAATTCTTCAAATTGGTTAATATGATTTAATCCAAAATACTAACCTTTAAGTTAAAGAAATAAAGGAATTGATTCATTGATTGTGTGATACATTCATCATAGTGAAACAATAAGGGTAATTAATCTCAGACCAATTATGAATTTGTATTTTAAATCTGACAAGTGTACATTTAAAATGTATTTCTCTTGTATTCAATGGCAGATATTCTAAACATCAGACTGGCCAACGGAGCGAACAACTGCTCTGGGAGAGTTGAGTTCTATTACAAGGATCAGTGGGAGGCGGGGTGTGGGGATTACTGGGACATGCGTCACGCTCAGGTTGTGTGCAGAGAGCTGGGCTGTGGCTACGCTGTGTCTGCTCCAGTTGGAGCACGCTTTGGGAACAGGACTGCCCCCTACTGGAGAAAAGGTTTTCATTGTTCAGGAGAAGAACAATCTCTGATCAGCTGCTCTGTAAACGATTTGACAACTTGTCATAAGGATGCCAGTGTCATTTGTTCAGGTATGAACATTTCATTTTTCCATTTTATTTTAAAATATTACAAAATAATGATGATTATTACAGCTTTAAAAAAATATATATATTTGCAAAGATCTAATCCAAACACAGAGGTCTGTTCTCAAAGATCTGCTCCAAACACAGAGGTCTGTTCTCAAAGATCTGCTCCAAACACATAGGTCTGTTCTCAAAGATCTGCTCCAAACACAGAGGTCTGTTCTCAAAGATCTGCTCCAAACACAGAGGTCTGTTCTCAAAGATCTGCTCCAAACACAGAGGTCTGTTCTCAAAGATCTGCTCCAAACACAGAGGTCTGTTCTCAAAGATCTGCTCCAAACACAGAGGTCTGTTCTCAAAGATCTGCTCCAAACACAGAGGTCTGTTCTCAAAGATCTGCTCCAAACACAGAGGTCTATTCTCAAAGATCTGCTCCAAACACAGAGGTCTGTTCTCAAAGATCTGCTCCAAACACAGAGGTCTGTTCTCAAAGATCTGCTCCAAGGGGCATGTTGTCCTTCTGATTCCACAGTGCATCAGCTTGACAGTCTCGTCCCATCTCTCATAACTAAATCCCACTATTTGCAACCTCATATCTGGCTGTGGGCAGGGCTCAGTAGTTGGTTTATCATAAATAATTGCATTTATTTTTTGGTGTTGAGTTGTTAGCAAAAAGCAAACACCCAGGGCTGATCTTCCTTGAAGGCAACGCCCCACTCCCCAAAATGCTGTCTTTAAAAATCTAGTTCTTTTATAACAGACAGTGATCCTGGTATATTGGGAACATCTGCACTTTGTAAACCCATAGTTATGGGTTTGAACCAAACCACTGTCTTTATTATTCATGTATTTAACAGGTTTAACACAGGCAATGTGACCTAAAAATGATCAATCTGAAATAATGATTTAGATAATGAAAGCATTGACTCTGTATTAATTCACGGTACCAGGGCTGTTCAGTGAATACTACCTATTAAACAAAGCAATATATTTCAAATACAACAGAACACAGGTGTAGGTTCTTATAAATAAGTGTTTTTATTATTATATAAAAGAAGTCTACAGCGATTCACAAACAATGAGCCGCTGCACGTGTAAAACGTCCGCTGTGTTGTAATGTCTAAATGACACACAATGTGCTTTCTGTACAATAATGCAAAACATGTTTGTGTAACTCATGTAGATGTCAGGCTCATGCATGTTTAAGGCGTTTCTTCTGTTTCGTTATCATATTGATTGCAATGCGGACATGACGACTCACGTAGGGAGCTGCTCAATTATTTTTATATTGACTCCTGTTCAAAACCAATGCACAATTATAGAGTGGCTCAGGTTGTCAGTGTGTCTGCATCAAAATGTATTTGGTTAAATTGTACTCTGCAAAGAGAGCTGTCAGCAGATATTCTCAATTAGTTTATTGAAATCAGAACTCTGTTTTCTTGTGAATGATCCCCCCCCCCCCTTCACCCTTCCCTTTACATTTTCATACTTATCTATTATTATTTATTTCTTAGCAGACGCCCTTATCCAGGGCGACTTACAATTGTTACAAGATATCACATTATACAGTTATCACATTATTTTTACATACAATTGCCCATTTATACAGTTGGGTTTTTACTGGAGCAATCTAGGTAAAGTACCTTGCTCAAGGGTACAACAGCAGTGTCCCCCACTGGGGATTGAACCCACAACCCTCCGGTCAAGAGTCCAGTGCCCTAACCACTACTCCACACTGCTATTGTTCTGGCAACATCTGTCCTCCACTATACCAATTTCAGATGGGATTCTCTCCCTCTTACACACCCTGCCAGGACACAATATCATTCTGCACTTTCTTAAATGTAATCCACTGCTTTGAAATGATTCCACATTGAACTCATTTCAACGTGTTAACATTTCAAAGTGTAATGCATGTGTATTCCCCTTCTGTTTAATGGCAGAACTTGGCTTTGATATCAGACTGATCAATGGGAGTAATAACTGCTCTGGGAGAGTTGAGCTATATTTTGAAGGTCAGAGAAGGAGAATGTGTAACAATGGATGGGATAATGCCACCGCTCATGTGGTCTGCAAACAGCTGGGTTGTGGCTACGCTATATCTCCTCAAGAGGGCGCACTCTTTGGAGAAGGGACAGACCCCTCCTGGCTGTTGGGAGTAAGCTGTACAGGAAGAGAGTCCTCTCTAGAGAGGTGCCTTTCAGGACAGAACGGAATACAGGAATGCACAGATGGATCTGCGGTCAGTGTAATTTGTTCAGGTAGGAACTCCAGTGTTGTTCTTAAGTATATATGTGCAGGTATGTGACCAATCAGCACATGTCTAGTTTATTTCCTCTTCTATTGACTGTCAGGTGCTGCCGTTCCTGTCAGACTGGTCAATGGAAACAACAGCTGCTCTGGGAGAGTTGAGTTCAATTCCATTGGCGTGTGGAAGGCAGTGTGTGGTAGTGACTGGGACATGAACGATGCGGAGGTTGTGTGCAGAGAGCTGGGCTGTGGCTCTGCTGTGTCTGCTCTAAGAGGATCCCACTTTGGACAGGGGCAAGGATCTGTCTGGCAGTATAGAATGGAATGTACTGGAAGAGAATCATCACTGGAGAGATGTGATTCACATAAACTTGTAGGATCATTCTGCAGCCAGAAGTATAGTGCAGGGGCTGTGTGTTCAGGTAAAGTCAGTTTTTAAAAAATACTGTAAAAAATAAATAAATAAATATTAAATAAAGGTCAAAGACAGACGTTTCGACTTGAAGTATTTTGCAATATGTTCAAGAACATATTTGAAAACAATGAAAATAATTCTAGTTGAAACGTTTGTCATTGAATTTATGAATTTTTTTTTGTTTAACTCTTTAGCTTCAACCATCATTCAAAACAAACCTCAACCTATTTTTTTTTCTTTCTAGGAAATGCCTCCCAACAGCACCCTACCACCACCACTCCCACAGGCAAGTGGGGCTGTTATATTCAAATCTATAGAATAATGGTGATGGGTAGAACTGAAAGAACAAACTGATAGACCCAGAGAGGAAAATAGAGCAAAGGAACAATAATTGACATCTGACCTTCTCATGCCTATTATTATTATTATTATTATTATTATTATTATTATTGAGTCATTTAGCATCCAAAGCGACTTAGAGACTGGGGTTGAACCATGCACCACAGCTGCTGCTGCTGTAGAGTCACTTCCAGTAGGACCTCGGCTTTACGTCTCATCTGAGGCCATGGAATGATGCAACAAAGTCTGAAACACCCGAGATGCAGAAAGGAGCAGTTACGTGATTGTTCAGAGCAGTTCTTCGCTAGTTTCATGCAGTTTAAAATGTGCCTTTGCACTTCCATCAAGATAAGGCTCTTTAGTTTTAAACAGGCAATATTAAGGCATCCAGTGTGTTGAGAAATGTGTGGGTTATTTATAGGAGATGCAGTACCTTAGTTGTATTGGGCCTGTGCATCTCTGTCATTGACATCATCAGCAACCCCTTGGCTGGGATTCAGTTTGGAACAACCACTTCATAGCTTCAAAACATCGAGCACATCAAATAATTCAATCAAGCTACCCCATATATACTTTCCAGATCCTGCATATGTCAATGTTGTGGGAATGTGTAAGTGAAGGGGTTTGGATTCCTGTAGGAAAGGATTTCTCAACTTGATCTGTAGCACGGATTCCTCCCTTCTGTTTACTGAACTATTGAAGTCATCATTATAATGTATGACACAGGTGGCTGATCTCAAAGTTCCCAAACAAAGCTATTCTAAACTACTAGATAACTCTTGCAGTGCAAACAAACCAATGCAACTGAACATCAAGACGGGTTTAGGGCTGGCAGAGAGTGGTGCACTTAGAAAACACAAGCTGTCTTTCTGTTTGCTTTTACAGTTAGCACTGCCCCGAAGACCTTCACCGGTGAGTAACACAAACACTGTGAGCTGCATTTACTGCAAAATAAGGGACTGCTTCTGGGGAGCAAAGACTGAGGAGGGTCAGGTTAGGAAAGTGACTGCAGTGGGCCAGCAGGTGCTGATGCTGGATACAGGATTAGGATCAGGAAGTAAGACTTCACAGCAACAATACAGTGTAGTCATTTACTGAACTACACAAGTGCGCAATATATATATATAAGCTGAGATCGGGGGGGGGGACGGGGGGGGGGCATGGGGTTTGCTTCTCCAATCGATCGCTCCTCCCTAACTCATCTAAACATTATCCTCCACCTCCCTCCCCAGCCTCTACTTTATTGTATTGGGGGAGGGCACGGCTTCATCACAGACCACCCTGCTGACCTGACAATATGTTCCAGCAGATATTCCGACATATTTCAGCATCCCTTTACAATATTCATCAATATATCATATAGACATTTTGAAACGAGCATCTGTGCCTCATATACTGCACAGATCTGGGGTAACCCTTCACTGCCTCAGCTGTGTTCTCAGTAACACTTTTCCAATGTCTCTCTCTGTCCAGATGACCTCCTGGATTTCATTTCCAGCTCAACTTTCTACACAGTCCGTTGTGTCTTCATCATCTGCTACCTGCTGGTAATGAGCACCGCTGTGATCACTGAAAGAGGTAACTGCATGAGTGCTCACATATTAATAATCAGCTTGGAACCTTTCCCTGGGATGGAACCCCTTTTATAGCTCATACTCTTCAATGTGAACTCTAAATCATTGATTTTATTGGGCACTATGCAATCACGGCGCAAAATAAGAATGAAAGTCAATCACAACTTCCAAATACTTAGAGGAATATTGCAAACACACTGCAGAGTTTTTACAGCACTTCAACACCGTCGGGGCCCGGGGGGGGGGGGAGGGGTGCATTAAAATGATACCCTAAACTTTTTTTTTTTCGTGTTGTTTGAACAGTGGTAATAATAATAGTTTGCACAGGACAGGTTTGCTACTGCAGTGTGCGCGCGACCAGCGTCACCTGCGCGCCATCACGTGTGCAGTGCACAAAACGGTCAGGTATTATTGGAGGTTAACGGCTTTACAAAAATGTATCGCCATAAATCTAGCACTCAAAATCAAAGAAAGAAAAGGGTGAGAAAACATCATCAGAACTGAGAAACGAGCAGCTTCGTAAGTATTGAACTCCTGCAAATCAAGGCAAAACTGACGTCGTTTCACAAGGAGAGTTTAACTGCAGCTCTAGCAGCCTGGACAACGACGCAGCTGTAGCTCTCTGTTGGGATCTGACAGTCACTCACCGCGGGGAAAATAAGACAACTCAGCGACAGCGCATCTCCAAAATGTTACGAGTGACCCGTCTCACTCAAACCACCCAGGTATGTGGCCACAGAAAACAACAGATTTGAGAGGCAAAATATTGTGGCGAAACTGGGTCTGTTTTACTTTTTATTTTAAGCAGAATAAGTGGACAGACTCGAGGGTTGCAGACGCAAACGGAATATCCTCCTTTTTTAATTATTTTGTGGTACACTCGGTCTCTATAGGCTAAGACCACGTCAAAACAATACCCCCCCCCCCTATTCTCTAGCTATCCAGTTCTCCACTCCACGCCTCTTTTAATTCTCTTAATTCCAGTGCTCCTCTGGACACGCTCACAGCCTGTACCGGCTCTCTCGCTCTCTCGCTCTCACAGACTCCTGTCAGCTCCTGGTCTTGCAGTTTGTCAGGTCGTTACTCACTGCCACTTTCACTTCATCTCTTCCTTTCATTCACCGCTCTCTCTCTCACAACTCGCGCTCCAACTGACGCCCCTCCTGTTCTTGTACCCCCCGTCTGGCATGCTCCCCTCCCCAAACTGCTCTCCACCAATCACTGCAGTGCATCACTCTCACTGTCAAAAGCACACCAGTGGTCTGATTTACCTGCCATAGCACTGTCAATAGGGTGTACACCATAGGTCTGATTCACCTGCCATAGCACTGTCAATAGGGTGCACACTATGGGACTGATAGTTACCAGCTCTACATTAAAGTCTCCAGAATGTATAATTCTGAGCACCACTGTGCACACGACCATACTTGCCTCCCTAACCCAGTTTCATTTCCTCCACAGTTTACTCCCGGATCAGAAAAGCAGACGATTCGAATCCTGCTGAGCTGTCCTCCTAACTCGGCTCAAATCAATCACTTTTGCTAAATACATGCCATGGCTAAACAGAAAGCTTTTAGTTACAGAGCTCATATAGCTTTGCTGTTATGTAGATGTTTGTTAAGTAGAATTTCATTGTTAGGTAATTAGTCTATCATTATCCCTGTTGCAGTCGGCATGGTGTTTGATTCCCTGTGTAACTGTGATGCATCTTAAGATCGATCTCTCACTGCATTCTTGAATAGCTGTTTCAATGAGTGTGAACATACTGTGCTTCATGATAGCTAACAAAATATACATAATTTTAAATATAAATTTTAATTTTAAAACTAGATAAATACAATATTCAATCTATGTGGCATTATTTTGCTTGGAATAAAAGTACAGCAAGCCTTACATATATTTACTTTTTTGTGTGCCTTTGTTCTTAATTTCACCCAATGTTGTGCCACCAAAGCTAGATACATGAGCTGCAGGTTCAAGGTGTGTAGGGATGTTCCTAAGTCTCTATTTCTGGCTCTCCAACAGGCTTTTCCATGGAGGAGGGGGAAACCTGGGGGGGGGGGAGGGTCAGTGTGGTTAAAGTCACTGCCAGATGAAATTATTACTTATTTATTAACAGACGCCCTTGTCCAAGACGACTTACAGTTGTTACAAAATCTCACAGTACAAAATACAACATTACAAAAAATCTCATTATACAAGTCTGCCAAAAATGTGCTCCTTGCTCCTTGCATGCCCTAAGTGCTGTAGCCATCATGAGTTGATGAGATCAAAGTACAATCTGAAATATAACTTCCTGGATTCCATACTGAACAAATCCTATAGGCTAGTTTAGACGTCAATCATACATTGTGTGATTGACGTGACCGTTACACTAATTACATATTGAGAACCCTTCAGGACCAGGCGTTTCAGTGGGATGCTCACCCAGGACCAGGCGTTTCAGTGGGATGCTCCCCCAGGCGTTTCAGTGGGATGCTCCCCCAGGCGTTTCAGTGGGATGCGCCCCCAGGACCAGGTGTTTCAGTGGGATGCTCCCCCAGGACCAGACGTTTCAGTGGGATGCTCCCCCAGGCGTTTCAGTGGGATGCGCCCCCAGGACCAGGCGTTTCAGTGGGATGCTCCCCAGGACCAGGCGTTTCAGTGGGATGCTCCCCCAGGACCAGGCGTTTCAGTGGGATGCTCCCCCAGGACCAGGCGTTTCAGTGGGATGCTCCCCCAGGACCAGGTGTTTTTTGGCTGTATTTGACTATGCCTGTAAACAAACATTCACAAAAAATCTTTTTTTTACAGTAGAATCTTGGAAATAGTGTCCTTTTTTCAGAACACAGAATTTTGTTATTTTTATTTAATTTTACGATAGCCACACGTTCCCAGAAATTACACAAAACGGAGCACTCCCAGTGCACAAGGAATGTAGAATCTATTTCACCTTTTTGACAAATGGTACAAAAAGGATCTGTTGATATTTTCATTTGAAAATACTTAAGTTGAGGGTGTAAGCCAGGGGTAGGCATCCCTGGTCCTGGAGTGCCACAATCCTGCAGGGTTTGTAGGTATCTTCTAATCATTATTTGCTAAATACCTGGAACAAATGGGAATTCTGACCAATTAAGACAATCATTGAATCAATTAATTTATTAAGGGGCTTGGGTAAAACAAACAACAAAAGTGTCTGTGGCGCGGGTTTCCTACCCCTGGTGTAAAGCGAAGCCTTTACCAAGGATTGGAATTCTACTGTTGCGAATTCAATGTACAGTAATGCTGCCCCCTGCTGGTGTAATCTGGCAGTGCATCAGTGTTCAGAAATGCACAGGGTTTTGTGAACATAACAGATGGAAACTATCCATAACTCGCCAATCATACAATAATAATAGCGCAATCATACAAATCTCTTGTTATCAGCTATCTTGTAGTGTGTAATATTCATGCATTAACCTGTATGTTTTCTTATAAGATTACATGTGATTGTGTTCTCACTCTTCTGCTCTGTTCATAGTTGCATGGTTCTCATTATAACCACAGTTAGCTTTCTCTAACAATCAGAAGAGCCAGCTACCTGTCTGGTGTCTTCTGGTTTTTGTAGCAGCTGTCAAAACTTTTACTCCAGGGGTGCCGAACTCCAGTCCTAGTAGGCCGTGGTGTCTTCTGGAATGTCAAAACTAATCTGTGAGTTTAGTTAAATGGCATAATGATTTGATAAATTAGAAACATTTAAAACATGCTCAGGCCTATTAATGTTCAGATACTAGTGTAAGTTGAATCAAGTGCACCTTCTAAATCATCAACATGCAAAATACGGACGCGGTGTAAATTATTCGAATATTATTTGAATAAATGAGCTGGACGCAGACGTTTTACAATGTATCATTTTTATTTGTATTACTGCAGCTAGCTGATAAACACTTCCCTGTCTCTCAACACATTTAGCTGTCAATAAAGCTTATCGAATACAAGACCCCGAAACAACCCAATCCACTACTGCACACCAATCCCGAAAACCAACTGCAATACGAACAGGTGACTTTATAAATGAACCAAACCCTAAACACCAATAATTCGTATTTCAATTATCATGATCTCAATAATACTGGTCATACTGCTGTTTTTTTAACCAAATAAGATTTTGTTTGTTTGTTTTTACTAACAATTATTACAGTATTAAAAGTTGAATAGCTGCATCAATTCTTACAAAAATATTTATTTTCCTTTGATTAGCCAATTAGTTCTCATTCCCCTACAATTTAGAGACACAGTTTAGGTTTACTAAACTCCAAATGACCTTAATTATTTTTGGCAATGCTCTCGTTTAATTATCCTACATCGTCATTGGGTGTGATACATTTATCATTCTTAAACTTTCACTTTCTCTTATCAGAAACGCGGCGTGCCTCATCATTACTGGGAACGACACAGGTACAATTACAAGACGCGGCGAAGATAAACCCGTACTAAAGGTAAAAACAAAACCACATATAACTTATTTCTATTGTAGATTTAGACTTAAAGTGTGTTAATGTTGTATGATGATCAATAAACAAAAATGGTTACATTTTAAACAAAGAAGGCTATGGAGAACAAACACGGAAGAGCCGACTTTAGTGTCGCAGTAGTTGAGTTGTTGAACCCTGAATGTCTTTCCCAGTTACAGCACACCTGATAAAATAAATTACAACAGAGATGATATACAGCATGTAAATATTCTGAAGGAGGGATAAGCGCAGTTTTTAATAACTGAATTGGTGTAGGCTGCATCTTAAATTGTAAGCCTATATTTCATCATGTATAACCTCCAGACATTACATTTTTAATAGCCAATGTTTGTAACTAACGAGATATATTTTGTATTCTGTCTATTGTATTCAGCCTACATTTTAAAAGTATCTTTAAAAACACACCCCTGTAATCCGGGAACTCGTTTTTTATTTGCTGAAAATTAACCAAAGCACGAATTACATTGTTTTAGGAATGTCCCGGTTTGAGCTGAGAACCCAGGCGTTAGATAATATAATATAAAGTTCTTTTTTTCAACTTTTCACGTCTTTATATTTGTATTTTCGTTAAATCTATTGTTGCACTAATTTCCGCATTAATATATTTTTACGTTTTCACATTATTTTTTAGACGTCAAAAGCCCTTCTATAACCTATAGGTTATAATTTAAATACTTGTAGTCTAGTCGATTGAAATTCTATAGAATTATGTTGGCTATTCTGTAGGTTGTGTTGGTTTGTATAGAGAATTGGGACATTAGGCCTCAATATTGCGTTTAATTCTCTCCACACACAAGAGTCCTCCCTCTACTCAGCATAAATATATATATATATATATAAAACACCTTCCAATCACGTTTAAGAAAAGTCCTTGCGTCGCCTGTTGCCAGGGGAAACAGAGTTGTACAGGTTTGTAACCGGTAGTGGTACATCCTGAAGGTTAGACAAGCAAACAGTCATATATACAAATCCTCCAATCACGTTTAAGATACAGCAGGTCCTTTCTTGCATCATTGGTTGCTAGGAAGAACTGAACTGGGCAGGTTTGTTTATCTGTGACTTCAGTTATCCGGAGGGCGCCACACGTTCTCAAACACACAAGCAAAAAAATAATATACTCAGTAAAACAACGCAGTTCAATTTTTTGATTTTCACAAGCCAGTGAAGCGAGATAGAGCGAGTTTATGAGGAACCCAGTAAACATGAACCAGGATTTTAAACTTGCCTCTAAAATGAATGGAATTGAAGTGTAAATGAACCTTTGCTATAATGAATATTGGTGCTTAGATAGGCTACAGTTTTATTTGTTTGCTGCTAAAAATAAATATATAAAGCCAATTTACACATTCACTTCATTCATGAGACGGGCAATTTTAAAATCCCGTCTCAAAGCGTCGCGGGATTGTGGAGCCTGTTGGCAATCGTAGTCACAAGTCGACAGTAACGCAGACTGGCTGAAAGTATGACCGACAGCTACGACCACTTTGCTGCGTCAGCTCGGAGGGGCTTCAGTCCTTCTGGCTCACCCGTAAAAGTGTCTGCAGCTGACGTTCGGCTTTTGTCTGCGAGAGAAGTATAAACCAGCCTTAATACGAGGAGCAACTACAATAGAGTAAGCCAGGTGGCTGCTGACTGAGAGTTCTGAGTTGTGAACTGAAAAAAATATATATATAATAAATATTCTTTTGGTTTACATTACTGTTTTCTTCATTTTTGATACATTCTCCTCATATTTAACCACACCTCGTTTATCTGTGGATTTCACATATCTGAGGACCCTTCTCCCCCAAGGCAGGCTGATAAATAGCTGCAGTGTGGAGTAGTGGTCAGGGCTTTGGCTCTTGATCAGAGGGTTGTGGGTTCAATCCCAGGTGGGGGACACCCTGCTGCTGTACCCTTGAGCAAGGATTGCTCCAGTAAAAAAACCCAACTGTATAAATGGGTAATTCTGGTCGTCACTGCTAATAAATAAATATTAAGAGATTCAGCTGTGTGTATTGTATTATTCTCATATTAAATTATGGAGTGCTCCTGTATAAGAGCCTCTTTTCATTTACAATTGCTTCTGGAAATCACATTGAAATGATTTTCAAACTAAAGTATATTCAAGTTTCTGGCTGTAAACAGGAAGGGAACACAGCTTATTATATCCCTTACAAAAAATATATATCTGGAACATTGCTGTTTATATTGCAGCAAACCACAAAATCTTCTTTGCAGCCTCTCTGTTAACTTAGAATTGGATCACAGCAAGGCTACCTGCAACCTGTTGCTACCTGGGGAATTTTGGTTTGTTGCAATATAACAGCAATATTTCAGATATATTTCTAAAACCAAACCTTTTTTGTAAGGGATGAAATCACAATTTACACTTGGCCAGGTTAATTAGGAAGTGGCTGGATTAAAAGCACTGATGCTTATGCCAAATATTTTGCTTTCAAATTTCATTTTTTTTTCTGTTTTTAGATGATGTCACTCTTCCAACTGTGTCTTGTGTTCTTGCTGTATGGTGCAGTGGGTATGTACTGCATCTGTCTCTTCAGTATGAATAAGCAGTGTGGAGTCGTGGTTGGGGTGTGGAGTCGTGGTTGGGGTGTGGAGTCGTGGTTGGGGTGGGGAGTCGTGGTTGGGGTGCGGAGTCATGGTTGGGGTGGGGAGTCGTGGTTGGGGTGTTATTTCGTTTCACTTTGCTTTCAAAGCAGAATGAAGAAAATGAAAGCACAACATTTTAACAAGTGTCTTGTTGGATCGATGGGTCATGCTTTATTTTGAGGGGCGCTTATTAACTATTAACGAATAGTAAATATATTAATAAACATTAGTTACTAGTCTGTTAACAG
Organism: Acipenser ruthenus; assembly: GCF_902713425.1. Lineage (NCBI taxonomy): Eukaryota > Metazoa > Chordata > Actinopteri > Acipenseriformes > Acipenseridae > Acipenser > Acipenser ruthenus. The sequence goes on along the minus strand of NC_081241.1, from coordinate 1,162,049 downwards.
TTAATAAACTATTTGTTACTTGATTTACTGTAACTTTTCTCACAGTTAATAAATCAATTAATAAGATAATAAGATAACTGAATTACCTGTTGATGCTTCTTTTCTATTCTCATTAGAGTCTGGATTGCGTTGTGTTCGGGATTTGCAAGAGAAACCCTACAGTGATGTCACCTTCAGCTGTCGTCTGGAAGGCGTCAGTCCCCAGGATGTCGTTGCTGTCACCTGGAAGAAAGGAAATGACGTTGTTGCTCAGGTGAAACAGCATTCTACTGTACTACCCCACCTAATACTCCTGCAGGGATTCTGCACACTGCTTTCAACCTGACTCCAGCCTGGAATGAACCTAATGTTTGAAGTCTCTGTGAAATCAGCAACAAATTGACAGTAATAACAAGCCAAAGAGTCCCATATCTCTGCTTCATTTCTACATCTTTTAAACTGGTTCACAGGTGATAAATACCAAGCAAATACAATAAGTATTTATCACACGTGAGCAGTGAATTTCTCCAGCATGTTTGTTATTACTCTACATAGTAACACAATAGTGGTAACATGCATTCATTCTCTCACGTATTTCTTTTTTATTCTGTGTACATCGTCATGTTACTTGATAACAATATGACTAACTGAAGAAACACAGCCCCTACCAGATCATCTAGGTTTTCATTAAAAATGACTGCTTCTGGGTTATTTTATTTGTTAATATGTGGCAATTAAGCAAAGCTATGGGACTCGTTTGCTTGTTATTACTGCCAATGTGTTTCTGATTTAGCGGCGACTTCAAACATCAAGAACAGAAATCAGAGCAAATACGTCTTGTCTTTCTTGTCAGTTTTTTTTTACAATTATTTTTACACCAGTTTTTCTTCCAATTTGAAATATCCAATTGTTTTTAAGCCCCTGTCTCACCGCTGTAACCCCTGCAAATGACTCGGGAGAGGTGAAGACAAGCACACGTCCAAGCGTCCTCCAGAACATGCGCTGTCAAGCCAGCGTCTTTATATCACACTGTAAGCCCACAGCGAAGCCACCAGACCTATCACTTTCCAACTTCAGTAACTTTAATTCTGTTATCTAGGATGAGGAAGACCTTTCGTTTTCCTCACCTTTCCCTTTACAAGAAAGCGCTGTTGTTTTAATAGTTTGTTTATTGATTACATTACTTTGATTACTATTAATACAGGTTGAGTCCATTGTTGGGTAAGAGAATTGATGTCACTGGTCGTGTTAGACAGACGGTCTCTTAATCCAGGTAAATGAAAGCACAGATATCACTGGGAGAAATTTAAAGAGGTCACTTAGACCAGGTGGTCTGTAAATAAAGGAGCAGGGCACATGAGCAGGTTTGACTGTCTGTACAATCTAAACTACTGTGATATCATTTGTGGGGCTCCTAGAAACAGTGTTTTAGAGAAGTCATTTAAAACCCGATTGATGTATATCTGGTCTTCAGGCTGTCCCGGGTGTAAAAAGGGGAAAGCGAGGTGTACCTGGAGATCCCAGAGCAGAGGTCAGAGAGGACGGGCTTGACAAAGGAGACATGTCGCTGCTCCTCAAAGACGTTCAATATACAGACCAGGGCTCCTATCACTGCACTGTCGCCACTCGCTCCAGGAAATATGACGAAACTGTCAACCTGTTTATACCAGGTGAGTCTTTATACTACAGGTAGATATGATAACCCCAGACCCCTTCATTTTCAGCTCTCTCCCTCCCTTTAAACCTTCATTAATTCATAGTTAAGCCTTAACTGCATACTGGATAAAAAGAAACATTGTTTAAATTAGCGGGGAAAGAAAACAAACTAGTAACACTACTGGAAACTAACTAAAGCAGTGGAAGTTAGTAAGCTGGATTTGGTGATTAGTGCAGGTTCAAAAAGAATCAGGTGAGATCAGTTGACATTGTTTGTTAACTCAATGATAAGGGTAAAAAGAATCAACTTCCTTTGCTAAGCAGAGATTTAAAAAGTATGTTGGAACAAAAAACAGCAGGGCAGGGGTAGAGCAGAAAACCACTGATATAGCTGAAGCAATAGTATATAATTACACCATTATATTTCAAAATATATATAAAAAAATGATGATGACCTACATTTGCACATTTTCATGATTTGTTTATTGCTAAAAAACCATATCCTCTTCCTCTCATCCAATCAGAGCCTGAGTATCCCACAGTGTATTTCGACTCCGTGACCAGCACTTTTACCTGTAATTCTACTGGCTGGTATCGTGAGCCGAAGGTCCAGTGGACCAATGAGAAAGGAGAGAATCTGACTGACCAGTCAGAAACAGCACCAGCAGAGAAAGAGGGTGAAGTGTACAAAGTGATGTCTGTCCTGAAAACTAGCGATCTTCACCAGCAGTACATCTGCACTGTCCAAGAAGGAGGGATAGAAAAAGCAATACGCAACTTCCTCAAAAGTACGTGTGTATTTATTATTTATTTAATTATTATTTATTTGCAATCGTCAATTCTTCTTACCCCTGTTTTTCTCCCCAGTTTGAATATCCAGTGGTTTTTAAGACCCTGTCTCACCATTGCAACCCCACGCAGTGACTGGGGAAAGGTGAAGACAAGCACACTCAAGCGTCCTCTGAAATGTGCATGTCAAGCCAGCCTCTTTTTTCACTGCAAGCCCACAGCTAAGTCACCAGACCCATCGCGTTGGAGGACTACGCAGGGGACAGCACAGCTGACTCACAGGCACCTGGCAGAGTCAGGCAAGGATTACCCAGCTGACTTGATGGTGCACGATTGGCCAAGCGCTGCCTGGGCGGGGAGGGTTCGAGTCAAGTAATCCCTGTCTCATCACGCACCAGCAACTCCTGTGGGTGGCCATGCGCCTGCAAGCTAGCTGTGTTGTAGCCAGATCTGATGTGATGGGTCTGTTTGGCTTCACTGTCGGCTTGCAGTGTGAGAGGAAGTAGCTGGTTTGGTGGGGCACGTTTCGGAGGACGCTTGAGTGTGCTTGTCTTTGCCTCTCCCGAGTCACTGCGTGGGTTGATGCGGTGAGATCTTAAAAACAATTGGCCATTATCAGGGGGTAAAAATGGATTCCAAATAATTAAAAAAATGTACAAGCAGTAATGACTGAGAAACAGTAACCTGCAGCAGTATGTCATTTTGTGAATACACCTTTTATATATATTTGAAATGAGTTGCATTTAGACACTAGTACTGGCAGTCAGGTATTTGTTTTTCATTGCCTTTCCTTTTTCTCAATTTTTGTACAGATGGGAAGACGGAGCTCTAAGTCTTCTCTCAGAGGTAATTGTTGATTTATTTTGAAACCTCACAGTTTAATTACATCACACTGTACAGCAAGGCTCTTCAATTCCAGTCCTCCAGGTTCTGCATTCCATTCCAACTGCAGCTCTTAATTGCTCAATTATGTGGCCATTTGAAAAAGGTTGTAAGAGACATTTTTGGGGGGTATATTTTTCATTTGATGATTTAAATGAAGCACTGTCTATTTATTGAAGATACAGTTTACTTGTTGTAAACATTGTAAAGTCCCTGAGCAAAAGTGTTCACTTTTTGTTTTTCTAATAAGCAAATACTTAGAGCAGTAAACTAACAGATTAATAGCTTGGTGGTTGCAACAAAAACCAGAAACACAATCCAAGAGTAACCCTTTCAATAACAGTCATCATTATTTTCTACAGAGGTAACCTAATGTTTTTTTTCTTTTAGCTCCCCTGCCATGAAATGGAGAAGAGCGAATGCAAACCCTTGAAGTGAGCGTCGTGTTGAAATGATGAGGATGTTTGTTAAGATCAATGTAAACGCAAGCTTATTTCTGTTCGTTTGAACTTTCTGTAGCTGGAATAAGTTTCTATTATAAGATCTATATGCAGAACAGTGTGATGTCACATTCTCATTGCAACATGACATCTGGTTCTGCACGAAGCCTGATCTGGCGTGCTCTCGTATTCAATGACAGAGTTTTTATATATTTTGTGATCCTCTGACCTATGCTGTGTAAAATGCACATTCCGTGTTTTTCTGTGTCATTCCAATGCAAACGGATTTCTAGCATCCCTGGTAATAATAAAGGGCATCATAGCGAGGAGGTGCTGTACTCAGACTTGGGGTCAAATGCAAATTTAAATGCAAACTGTTGAACTATTTGCATTTGACTTGATATTTGCATTCTGAAATACAAGCATTTGCATTTCAAATCATGGGAAAGCTTCAAAAACATTTCAAGTGCATTTAAATACTGTTCAATACTACGACTACTACTACTACTAATAATAATAATAGTAATAATTAATAATAATAATAAAAGTAGAGACTTTTCAGTATTGCTGCAAGCAAAGTTTATCGACCTGAAAGATACAAACTGAAGGACTCCACTTTTGAAAAGTAAATGTTTATTATCTAGCCATTTAAGAGCTACAAATAATTGAAAAGCTATTGAAAGGCCAATTATTACTTTTAATTGAGGGTTCAATGAAGTAATTCAGAGCTCAATCAGTTTAGAAGTATTGTATGGAAGAGTATTTGAAATGCATTTGGTGTTTGTCACATATTTGTATTTCGTTTGGTAGTAAATGCATCACATTTGCTTCGAGCAAATTCAGAATTTCAAATACATGAAGGCATTTGTATTTAAATGCATTTGACCCCATGTCTGACTGTACTACAATGTTGTTGGTTTGTTTAGAACCAGGTTTGTGGTGGTCACTTTTCTAGTGTGTTGTAAGAGTAAAATAATGCTTATCCTCCTCATTACAAGCATGCAGTACACTGGATATTTTTCTTTTGAGATTTGCATTGCACAGATCAGCAGGACGGCAGCCAGTATGTGCAGAAACAGGTAGTGGACAAAAAATGGAAACCCCAATGTAAAGTCACTTAATAGGGCGTTGGGCCACTATGGTATCCCGCTCTGTGGAGTTCTCAGCGGACCGTTTTTGATGAAACTGGCTGCTTGCGCCCCAGGTTGAAATTTGAAGTCAATTGATCTGCAGTTGCTCGCCTGTTCTGCCTTTGCGCTTGGAATGAACGCACGGATATCACGATCCTGAAGTATGCGCTTCCGCCTGCTGTTGCCCTTTGCTGATGATGTCATTCCCTCGCAGTTCCATGCCCACATCACCTTAGACACCGTTGCTAATGAAACATCAGCAAGTTGAGCTGTCTTGGTCACTGAAGCTCCTCCCAAACGCACCCCCGACAATCACCCCTCTTTCAAAGTCACTGAGGTCTCCTCTTGCAGCCATGCTAGCCAGAATTCTAGGCAACCTGTCCTGTCCAGCATTTTTATACATGACCCTAAGCATGCTGGGATGTTATTTGCTTAATTAACGCATGTGCCACACCTGTGTGGAAGCCCTTGCTTTCAATATACTTGGTGTCCCTCATTTACCCAGGGGTTTCCATTTTTTTGTCCACTACCTGTAGCTGCTGCACACCTAGGCTTTCTATTGATGCGCTGTTTACCAGAAGGCGTTTGCGTTAATCAATCAAAGGAAGGTGGAAATGGAGACTTACAGCAGCGAAGCGCCTTGGCCGACAATGCAAACAGATTACGTTTTTAAATATTACCTTCAATATTTTTTCTACTTTCATACATTGATCTTTTTCTAAGAACCTGCTGATGCTACAAGAATATAAATAATGTCTCAATGTTGGGATTTAGTATTTTTTTCAACAAAACAAATGCAGTCCAGTATACTGGAGATTTGGAATTAAGGACTTTGTTCCAGAATTTTTACATGTCACAAGCATAAAGTACAGAATTTACTTGATAAATTGCATATTGAATTTGTTTTTTAGGGAAAAGAAAGTTTGTCTGATTATTTTATTGTATAGTATATTTCTTTAGATTTCATTTTAAATGTGTGTTTTCAATGATTAGTGATATGTAAGAATACATGTGCACATTTCAATGTGCATGTTCACTGTGATACTCATCACAGAAAAACAAAATACCGTATTACTTCAAATTAGAGCCGCCCTCGAATGAAAGACGTCCTCGTATTGATGCTGCAGTCATGTATCAGCTTTATAATAGAGGCCCCCTTGAATAAACCCCGCTGTCAATAAAGAAACGTTAGGGTATTTTTGCGTCCCCCTACAAACAAAAACACACACAGTAAACAAATAAACACACAACACTGACTGTACAGCAACACCCCCTCAATCCAGCACGTCAATTACAAACTAATGAACACACACACAGTGAACAAATAAACACACAACACTGACTGTACAGCAACACCCCCTCAATCCAGCACGTACATTACAAACTAATGAACACACACACAGTGAACAAATAAACACACAACACTGACTGTACAGCAACACCCCCTCAATCCAGCACGTCAATTACAAACTAATGAACACACACACAGTGAACAAATAAACACACAATACTGACTGTACAGCAACACCCCCTCAATCCAGCACATCAATTACAAACTAATGCACACACACAGTGAACAAATAAACACACAACACTGACTGTACAGCAACACCCCCTCAATCCAGCACGTACATTACAAACTAATGCACACACACACAGTGACTAATGCACACACACACAGTGAACAAATAAACACACAACACTGACTGTACAGCAACACCCCCTCAATCCAGCACGTACATTACAAACTAATGCACACACACACAGTGAACAAATAAACACACAACACTGACTGTACAGCAACACCCCCTCAATCCAGCACGTCAATTACAAACTAATGCACACACACACAGTGAACAAATAAACACACAACACTGACTGTACAGCAACACCCCCTCAATCCAGCACGTACATTACAAACTAATGTACACACACAGTGAACAAATAAACACACAACACTGACTGTACAGCAACACCCCCTCAATCCAGCACGTACATTACAAACTAATGCACACACACACAGTGAACAAATAAACACACAACACTGACTGTACAGCAACACCCCCTCAATCCAGCACGTACATTACAAACTAATGTACACACACACAGTGAACAAATAAATACACAACACTGACTGTACAGCAACACCCCCTCAATCCAGCACGTACATTACAAACTAATGCACACACACACAGTGAACAAATAAACACACAACACTGACTGTACAGCAACACCCCCTCAATCCAGCACGTCAATTACAAACTAATGCACACACACACAGTGAACAAATAAACACACAACACTGACTGTACAGCAACACCCCCTCAATCCAGCACGTCAATTACAAACTAATGCACACACACACAGTGAACAAATAAACACACAACACTGACTGTACAGCAACACCCCCTCAATCCAGCACGTACATTACAAACTAATGCACACACACACAGTAAACAAATAAACACACAACACTGACTGTACAGCAACACCCCCTCAATCCAGCACGTCAATTACAAACTAATGTACACACACACAGTGAACAAATAAACACACAACACTGACTGTACAGCAACACCCCCTCAATCCAGCACGTCAATTACAAACTAATGTACACACACACAGTGAACAAATAAACACACAACACTGACTGTACAGCAACACGCCCTCAATCCAGCACGTCAATTACAAACTAATGCACACACACACAGTGAACAAATAAACACACAACACTGACTGTACAGCAACACCCCCTCAATCCAGCACGTCAATTACAAACTAATGTACACACACACAGTGAACAAATAAACAGACAACACTGACTGTACAGCAACACCCCCTCAATCCAGCACGTCAATTACAAACTAATGCACACACACAGTGAACAAATAAACACACAACACTGACTGTACAGCAACACCCCCTCAATCCAGCACGTACATTACAAACTAATGTACACACACACAGTAAACAAATAAACACACAACACTGACTGTACAGCAACACCCCCTCAATCCAGCACGTCAATTACAAACTAATGCACACACACACACAGTGAACAAATAAACACACAACACTGACTGTACAGCAACACCCCCTCAATCCAGCACGTCAATTACAAACTAATGTACACACACACAGTGAACAAATAAACACACAACACTGACTGTACAGCAACACGCCCTCAATCCAGCACGTCAATTACAAACTAATGCACACACACACAGTGAACAAATAAACACACAACACTGACTGTACAGCAACACCCCCTCAATCCAGCACGTCAATTACAAACTAATGCACACACACACAGTGAACAAATAAACACACAACACTGACTGTACAGCAACACCCCCTCAATCCAGCACGTCAATTACAAACTAATGTACACACACATAGTAAACACGTTTTATTTAATGGTAGTACAGTTCTGAAAAAAAATCCCAGATAAACTGCTTCCAGAACAGCAGTGCTTCTGAAGATCCTATAGGTGGTTTTTAATTCAATTGTAATTCCCGTACAAATAGAAACAATGTGCTTACTATCTATGAGGAGATTTAGTATCGATTTCTCTTGCAGAGAAATTACAAACACGCAAGTCACAGTGAGAAAAAAATAATCGAGTAGGATATATTGTAGTTTTTACAGAAATCAAACTGATATTTTGAGGTGATTTTTTGGGCAGAAGAACATCTACGTCACACTCGTGGACTCCACAGCCACACCAGCATTGTCCTGCCCCTTAACAAGCAATACACACTCCTGATTCGCTGGTACAGTACTCCCCTGACCTTTCAACTCCCACCTAATAGGCTCTCGGTAACTGTCATAGCCACACATGCTGCTACATACAGGTAGGCGACCGTATTACAGAAAATAAGCAGCCGGCTGACTTCTAAAATGTCATGAGTCATGGAATAAAATATCGACAGCGTTTGAAAATCGTATTAATAAAGATCACCCTCGTATAAAGGCTGCACTCTTAAGCGCTGCAGTCATCTTGATCAATTTAAAATAAACACAGCGACACCAAATTGAAGTAATACAGTAAGACAGGGTAGTAACAGCATTTATAATGTGTTATAAATACGGAATAGATGATATAAGAAATCTGCAATAAATGAAAATATAAAACTGTATATTAGCTGTAAACAAATCAGGACAAATCACATTAAACATACATGATTTACACTTCATTGTCTGGGTCATTTATTTTGTATTTTAAATTAATCTGTTTACTGAAAAATATTTTTCATTATTTGTAAAAAAAAAATGGAAACACCTGCCATAGCAGTGTCAATATGGTGTAGGGCCTCCATGGGCAGCCAGCACGGCACTGATTGGACGTGGCAGGTAGCGATTCTGCAAGGTGCTTTTTAAATTGTGCTGGAGGGATACGGGACCATTCCTCAATGATTATCAGCCTCTAATTCCTTCAGGTTGTGTTGTATTGGGGGTGGAAATCTGCAGTCAAGTCAGAATGGCCCGTACATAGAGAGAGTCACATCACTTTAGAGACTGTTCCTTGTGAAAAAGCCTCAGTAGTAATTTGTGCCTATTTGAAAAAGGAAGCATCTGCCAACCAAGCACCTCTTATCAGCCCTCTATCAAAGTCTGTCGTCCTGTGGTCCCATCGTGACTGAAACAGACTTGTGTCAGGGAGATGCATCTTTTACACATCACAGAATACATGTCAGGGATACATTTTCAATCGCGTCACAAAAGTGTGTGCTGCATGTAGCAGGTTTTCCAATGTTTTTGTCCCATTTATGTCACCATTGAAGAAATCTAGAACTGAAAGTGAAAATTGAAGGGGTTAAAATACCTCCAACACCGAGGCATTATCGCCCCCCTGCTGGGAGAAACAAAGAACTGCAGTTTAGTCTCCTCAATACAAGGGTGGTTGGATAGCGGCTTCCCTTTGATCAAGGTGTTTTTTTTTTTCAGCATGCTACAGCACTGGGGAATCTGTTCGGTAACAATTTATTTATTCTACATATATATGTGTGTGAGTGCGTGTGCGTGCGTGTGCGCGTGTGTGCGTGTGCGTGTCAATAGGGCAGCAGTGTGGAGTAGTGGTTAGGGCTCTGGACTCCTGACCGGAGGGTTGTGGGTTCAATCCCCAGTGGGGGACACTGCTGTTGTACCCTTGAGCAAGGTACTTTACCTAGATTGCTCCAGTAAAAACCCAACTGTATAAATGGGGAATTGTATGTAAAAATAATGTGATTTCTGTATAATGTGAAATAATGTATAATGTGATATCTTGTTACAATTGTAAGTCGCCCTGGATAAGGGCGTCTGCTAAGAAATAAATAATAATCAAGACAATGACAAGCATTATTTATATAATTTAGCTACATCTGGTAAATCTATAAACCTGGAGCTTCATGCATACCTTTATACAGGCAAGCAATAGATACAGGATGCCTTTTCCTCGTGTTATTATTATTATTATTATTATTATTATTATTATTATTATTATTTTGTAAATGATCTCATGTGATTTCTGAAATAGTTGGATAATTACCCTCACAAGCACTTCATTAGATGCACTTGGTCTACTTGTTATGCAGTTCAGTTTCAATATTTATTTATTTTTGCTTATTTGAACAGTAATGTGAATGAAATATCATCACAAGAAAGAAGACATTTCCATGGATATCGTAAATCACAATCAAATTGCATTACATGTGCAATCTACCCACAGTGGAAAAGCAGAAACGTGTTTTAAACCTGGCCTTTGTCGCCCTCTTCAGGACAAACTCTGCAGCTGCACCGAGTGTTGTGAAGGGATTATTTAAATGCACTGTTTTATTAAAGGCACTGTTTTATTAAATGCATTGTTTTATTAAATGCAAGCACAGTTCATTTTAACCGTAATAATACTTATAATCAGATTCTACAATTAAAACAAAACTTTTATATTTAAATAAGCAGGTCGTTTAATAACCATTTTTTACATTCATGTACATTATTTAATGTAAATCTTTTGTCATGTACTTTTTCTTTAAATGTTTTGAACAGTTTTAATGTTCAATAAATGTTTTTATTCTGCACCTACTTCTGAAATGAACATAAACTAAGTGGACTGTCAACAGCAGCTGCTCTCTGGAAACGTGAAGAGCACAAAAAAGCTTTGGAGAAAATGTTAAACACTCATAAAAGATATTCCACTATAACAATGACCACACAGTGTTGCTTTAACTAAACAATACCAGCAGACCAGCCTGTTTCATACAGGTCTTTGTAACTAAACTATACCAGCAGACCAGCCTATTTCATACAGGTCTTTGTAACTAAACAATACCAGCAGACCAGCCTATTTCATACAGGTCTTTGTAACTAAACAATACCAGCATTAACAGTGGCGACTGTTGGTCAAAAAAATGGGGAGGCAGAAGAAAAGCAGAGGTCTTGGGGTCCCCTTCAGCCCCCAGCAGCAGAAGAATCGTATTATTCTATTCTGACTGACAACACTTTTCATATCTTCTTAATGTTTTACCCCAATTCAAAGCTGTTAAACACAGCCAGCAGAACAAAGAAAACTGCAGCCCATCGTAATTGATTCTAATAAACGTAACTGTTACACACCGCCAGCGTATGTTTAAAATACAACATTAATACAGCATTTAGATTTCAAGACCACGTCACTTTAACATACTTTGCATAAAATATTTTCTAAGCAAAGTTGTTAAAGCAGGAGAAAGGCAGACACGAATCAAGCACACCCTATCCACTTCATCTGTTCAACTTAATAAATGAACATCAGAATCATTCGATACCGTTCTGTACATACGAAACGGATCTCTTTAATATAAAAGAAGCAATTCAGACAGACTTCAGTTCTGGAGCAGGAACATTACTGAGCTGCATGTCTTGAAGCAAAGCTGACTGATGGGAAACCGACACCGGTGTTATTCTGATCTGACAGTTTTAACATTCATTTTCTTGTTGGCTAATTGTTGTTGTATTGTCTCATACGCAATTCACAGTTATATAATAAATCAGTGTGCTTATATGTAATAATAATGCGCGCAAGACCACGCAAGCTGCTGCCGTTGTGATGAAACCCCTGAAACCCCTGAATGTCGTGCTTTAGGAGCTGCGCACGCACTCGCACGGTGACGCAGGTACGGTGACGCAGATCTCTGTTCTGCACACAAACCCTTCTCGATGTAGAACCCGCCAGAACTGAAAATTCAAACCACTTCCATCAGCCAATGGAAGGGCGAGAATAAGAGCCAATCAGAACGCATTCTGTTTGACCAATGAAAATACGGGTAGGGCTGGCGGACCTATTTTCCTCGTGTCCAATCAGAACGCAGACGGCTCTGTGTGTGTCCGTGATATCCCTGTAAGCGAAATGTCGCGATATCCGTGACGTGTGGCGATGACTGAAAATATAAATAAAAATGGTCTGATCTTAAATGAAAAAAGACAAATATCATGCTGTTTGGTTCGGAGAAAATGATACAAAAAACTAGATCACATTTCTCTCTTGTTGCTTGTAATAACACAGCATTGGAGAGAGCCGACACATTTAAATATCTAGTGGTTTATATTGACACAACTCTTCAATTTGATAAACCCATTAAAGATGTATGTAGCAAAATTGGAAGGAAGCTTGGAGGATTGTGTGGTCAGCGCCACTGTGTAAGCTTTACAGCAAGGTTTAAATGAGTTACTTGTGTTCCCTATTCTAGACTATAATGATGTGATGTGCGGGTCTGCTAGTGAGGAATCGCTGAAGAAGATCGATACAATGTGTAACAGGATGTGTATCTGTGTGCTCCCGTGTACTCCGCTAGCGCATCACTGCAGCGCGTATTCTACATTAAACTTGCGATCGCTGCTAACACAAGGAATTATCACTGGAATCGGATTCTCTTTAAAGGGGCACACAACACATTACCAGTTTATTTAAACAGCTTGTTTCTGAGTTTACCTGTAAATACAGCCTATCGTAATGTCTGAGACACACAATACTTTAATATACCGTCTGGAAAAAGTGCTGCGGGAAGAAAGTCTTTTTTTAATATCATTTGTTTAATTCCTAATTTTAACATTGTAATATTTGTTGGGGGATTTAGAAACAGTTTCATAGAATATCTGATTCTGCAGTTTCTGCTCCCCCTGCTTGTCTAAACCTGGCCTCAGTCCCAAACCCCGCCTCTCAGAGCTTTACACAACTCCAGGAAATCAGCGCAGTGAAGTTTCGTTTCTTGTGAAATCGTCAGTCTCTCTGTCTCTCTGCAGCAGAAATGGCAGAAGCGAATATTCTCGTAGCGCATGACCAGTTTAGCTGTTCAGTGTGTCTGGAGCTATTGAAGGACCCAGTCACTATTCCATGTGGACACAGTTACTGTATGGGGTGTATTAAGAACTGCTGGGATCAGACTGATCATACAGGTGTCTACAGCTGCCCCCAGTGCAGAAAGACCTTTACCCCAAGGCCTGTTCTGCGCAGAAACACCATGCTGGCCGAACTTGTAGAGGAATTAAAGAAGACAGGACTCAATCCTCCTCCTGCTCAAAGTTATGCTGGACCTGGAGATGTGCCGTGTGATTTCTGCACTGGGAGAAAGTTCAAAGCTGTGAAATCCTGTTTGTCATGCCTGGCCTCTTACTGTGAAACACACGTCAAGCCACACAGTGAGGTTACTCCATTAAAGAGGCACAAGCTGATCAATGCAATTGGAGATCTGGAGCAGAAGCTTTGTGCTGAACACCAGAAGGTTTTGGAGGTCTTCTGTAGAACCGATCAGACGTGTATTTGCTTGTTGTGTACACAAGATGAACACAAGAGCCATGATACAGTCTCAGCTAAGAAAGAAAGGCGTGTGAAACAGGTAAGGGTTTGAACCATTTCCTTGTCGCTATCCTAGAAGATAAGAATTCCCAGGGATATTTAACATGTCTGTTTACTAGGTTATACAGTTTCACATCAGATCAGATTTTAATTGTATATTAAGAGCTATTTAAAGAGCCCTAGTTTTTTAATTGCTCTACCTAAACTATGATGTACTACAATGTATTTCAGGGTGTAACAGGGATGTTGTTATGGGTGTGGCTATCGCTGATTGACAGGAGAGACACAGGAGGTTTTCTTTGATTCAAAAAACACAAAACATTCAAAATAAAACACTGCTCGAAAACAACTTGAAAATAAAAGTTGACCAAACAAGAAAGGAGGTCCCGCTTCAGGAACAGTCTCCCTGACACCTCCTCTCTAGACTTGGGTGGGATTAAAATCCTGGATTTGAATATGCCCTGCCATATCTAGCACACACTTGATTGGCAAAAACTTGATTTACAATTAAATAAATATACGCTATTTACATGTACAGGACCTACGCCCTGCCTCACAGGGTAAGAAGGATTTGTTCAGCTGTTTTGTGGTGCATTGGAATTTGTAGTGTAAAATTAGCATGATTTATATTCCTAGTGTTTTTATATGTATCTTGCAATTTAATAAAATCATAGATCAGTTTCATTGTTTAAGATATTATAGTTTAATTGGTAACACTGTTTAAAAATGACATTCCCAGAAAAGTCAAGCACCTAATTTAAAAAACAAAAATATGACCAAGATTAATTGAGAGGAACGCGAAGTTACAGAGAGAACTGCCAGTGACTCTCTCTACAGCACGGATAGATTACGTGTTTTCAGGGTATTGGAGCAGCAAAAGTAAATCAGATGAAAGCACCATTTCACTTTTAATTTGTAGTTCCCAACACTCTGATGTGAAATGTAGAAAAAAGTAAATCCCTGTCATACAGTAAGAGAAACAAGTCGCCAAAGGAAGGTAACAATGTCCATCTCCTCCTCCTTCTTCTTTTCGTGTTTTATTTATTTAGTGTTTTATTTTCTTTGCAGACCCCAGGCACTTGTATCCACACATATGTATATTACAAGACATCCGAGTTTAATGACAATTAACAATTAACGTATATTGTCGACATGGAAATATGCTGGGGAACACACTTATTGTGATGTCTGTATCATTTATATTAAACGATATATATATATATATATATATATATATATATATATATGTATATATATATATATATATATATATATATATATATATATATTAAAATGAACTCGGGGTTTCTGTGTGTTTAGGCCTTTTTTACATTTCTTCACAATTTGCAATTCTATTTTAAATTCCACGAGTGTGTGAATCCTCCCTATTGAACTGTAATATAGCTTTAAATCCCACGAGCAAGAACAACCCTCCGTTTCTAATTGTAATCTCGTTTTAAATCTCACAAGCGTGTGCAATCCTCCAATAGAAATGCAGGAATGTGCTGCCACTCAGTTTAAAGTATTCAGAATGAATCAATGATAGATACAAGTCAGGAAGGAGGTTCATTGCCCGACTGCGCTAGGAAAGGTTGTTTTTTTGTTATTCTTTTTAGGTTTTATGTTACTTTATTGTATTTTTTCACATGGAAAGGGGTGAAGTCAACGTGAATTGAGTAACCATTTCCAGTGTTTTTCTGGTGTTTATTGGGTATACACTGATTTCATTGTTTTGTATCAGGGCTGTTTTATCTGTGTTTATCAGATAAAACCAGAAATCAGAAGCTCTAAATATCCAGTTTCCTAGGTGCTTGACAAAACAAACATGTAACACATGCTAGATCAGCCATCATTCACTGTTACTAGTAAGAAACAGTACCATCTAGTGGACAGCTACTGTGGATCAAGTGTCCTTTTGTATTGCTTGCAGCTGTGCACTAGATGGTGTTGTACCTTACTACTATACACACATGTTGTCTGATCTAGCCTGTGCTACAGATGTCTATGGCGTGCAACTGGAACTGAAGAGCAAAATATATTCAAGATCAACTGAGAATTATTGCAAACATTGTAAAGAGGTAAGGGGACAAGAAAATAGAAAATATATATAAACTCAATGATTCTGTCAGTTTCAATAGCATACTTAAACAGGCCTGTGATGGGTGTGAAAGGATATCACTCAAAGCCCCATTAGAAATGTCACTGTGTCACTGTGTTTCTACACAGAAGCAGCTGGGAGAGACACAGACAGAAATACAACAGAGAATCCAGGAGAGACTGAAAGAAATTGAAGAGCTGAAACAGGCTGTGGAGTCACTGAAAGTGGGTATTGACAAGAGGGGGGTATTATTATTATTATTATTATTATTATTATTATTATTATTATTATTATTATTATTATTAACAGGTGGACTGGAACACATCTGCAGAAGTTTACTGTCTATGCCTGATGTGTTTTTGATATCAATTCTAACCATGTCTCCTCTACTGTGTTCTTTCACTCAGAGATCTGCATGCATAGAAATAAAGGAAAGTGAGGAGATCTTTACTGAGCTGATCCGATCCATTGAGAAGATCTACACTGAGGTTATTGAGCTGATTGGAGCTAACGTGAAGGCTGCAGTGAATCAGGCTGAAGGACGCATGAAGAAACTGGAGCAGGAGATTGCTGAGCTAAGGAGGAGAAACGCTGAGCTGAAACAGCTTTCAGAGACAGAGGATCACATCCATTTTCTACAGGTAACATCACTGCTTGTTAGAAAATATCAAGTCCATAACTGGGACAGTTTCAGACAGACCTATCCAATTGAATGAATCCTTGCTTTTCCCCAGGAATGTTTTGGACCCCATTCTGTTTCACTGAAAACTCCTTTTCTCCACTTTCCTGTTGTAGAATTTCCAGTCTCTCTGTGCCCCTCCTGAAGCTGGAGACTTACCCAGCGTTACTGTCAATACAGACATCTCTTTTGGGGCTGTGAGGAAAGCTGTATCTGAACTTAAAGACCATATTGAGGACTTCTGCAAGGGGGAATTAGTCAAAATAACCAAAACAGGTTGGTGTGAAATAGATTCCTTTGGTAGAGATTTCTCAAATAGACCATGGCTTGAGGAGGGGCAGGACTTGCAAGACATTAATAAAGACCTCTTGCAGGTTGTTGGCTATATGAATATTGCAGCAGGGAGGAATGAGCAGGGAGGTGGGTAAATGAAGGAGGGAGCAGAGAGGAGGAAGCAGGAAGGAGAGAGCAGTGACGCGTGAGCAGGGAGCATGAAAGAGAGGGAGGAGGGAGCAAGGATTAGGGAGCAGGGAGCATGGAGGAGCTAGCAGGGAGGAGTGTGCATACAGGAGGGAGGAGGAAGCAGGGAGGAGGGTTCATAGAGGATGCAGCAGGGAGCATGCAGGAGAGATCAGGGAGCAGGTGAATTGTGTGAATTGTGACAGGAGTTAAATTAGGTGCGATCCTTATTTTTCCATTTTAAACGTGATTCAAATGCGTTTGTCTCTAGACTGATGTGAACTGGGGGAACGCTAATCAAAGTTTATCAGCGTTTATATTTATGTCATGTAAACTAGATAACTCCGCTATTCAGAAGAAGCTTCTTTTTATACATGGGATACAAAAAGAAAAACTGTGTCATGCAAGATCTAGCAAAGTTATATTTTGAAAAACCACGATGTGAAACAACACAGAGCACAGAAATGACACATTTTTGCATTGTCGTTGAGACACTAATGACTCAATAATCATCAATTGAATTTGTAAAGGGGGGGGAGGGGTGCAAAGGACACACACACACACCCTGCCTATCACACAGACTCACACTCACACGCTGCCCCATGCAGTATTTTTATAATCTCAGGTGAGCAATTTTTTCCCTTACTCTGCTTAGTTTATGTCAGTGAGTTTTTAGACCAGAGAGTGAACTCCATTACGAATTGTATTTAAAATAGCAACAACTTTGATAAGGTGAACACCGTTTAAAATAAGGTTTGCATTGTGTGAGACAGTACAGAGAAAACCGCGATTGCTGTGGTCTGTACTAGGAGTGATAGGAGACTGCAACCAAAGAGAACACTTTGAACTTGTAACTTAAAAACAGCACGTTCCCTTTCAAGCACGGAATGGGTATCAACCCCTTTAAAAAATAAATAAATAAAAATACATTTAAAAAAAGAAACTCTTCTGATAATAAGCTGACGTTTCCTGTAGTTTTTCAGGTGTTGTGGAGCTGAATTCTTCTTCTCTGCAGAGTGACATTCCTGTTTTGTTTTTGTTTTGTTTTTTTGTCGTCAGGGTTTCCGTGGCAATTGTTAGGGAGCGTGTTAAAATGACGCGCTTTCACATTTCTATTTTTCCATTTCTGTGTTCACGGGTTTGTTCTGAGGGTGGTTGTGTTTGCTCACATTTCTGTGAACCCTTTTTGTGTGAAGTGGATTCCCTTCAGTCCGAATCAGAGTGTATTTCAAAGCCCGTTGGTGCGGGTCCGGGTGATTTTTCGGGTGTCCGGTTTCTCCATGTTCGCGGTGACTCCCTCATGGAAATGCAGCTCTGTCCTCAGATGGGATGCGGAGCGGCTGTTGCCGAGGTGGTTCCGATGTTGGAAACGCGGGTTTCTCTTGGATTGATCAGGGAGGGCTGGACGGGTTTCTTTATCAAGCGCTCCCGAGAGGATTGTGGGATGTGTTGCTGTTTAATATAACGTTATAACTACATTAATAACATACGCGTACAGACACCTTACAGTACGCTGCTAAAGAATAAGAATCACACGAAGCTGAATAATGTATAAAGAGATATTAAAAATAAAACATGTCTATATATGTTCGTTGCTGTGAGGGCAGATTCACATCCCAG
The DNA here is from genome assembly GCF_902713425.1 of Acipenser ruthenus. NCBI lineage: Eukaryota > Metazoa > Chordata > Actinopteri > Acipenseriformes > Acipenseridae > Acipenser > Acipenser ruthenus. The sequence continues at coordinate 1,143,505 of NC_081241.1, read as the reverse complement.
CGCTTTGGTATCTCTGGGTTTGAAACGGCGCTCCATAAGTGTAACACCTATTAATAATAATAATAATAATAATAATAATAATAATAATAATAATAAGTTTTATTTATCAGAAATATAAAAACATATTATTTCTATTGTGTGTGTGTAAACATTATTTTTTAAACTATAATAAGGTTCCACTGCGGCTCTCAGTGATGAAGTTTCATGATTGCTTCAGCTCACATTCAGCAGGTTCGTCAGGCTGTGTGACTGACATATAATCTGACCAATGAAAACGCAGAAAGGGTGGAAACGGTTGTATTATTGGCAGATCGCCCCAAAACAGCAAAAAAAACGTCTGATTACTTGTGGAGAAGGGAGGAGAGAGCAGGGAGGATGGAGGAGAGAGCAGGCAGGATGGAGGAGGTAGCAGGGAGGAAGGAGGAGGGAGCAGGGAGGAAGGAGGAGGGAGCAGGGAGGATGGAGGAGGGAGCAGGGAGGAAGGAGCAGGGAGGATAGAGGAGGGAGGAGGGAGCAGGTAGGATGGAGGAGGGAGCAGGGAGGGAGGATAGAGAAGGGAGGAGGGAGCAGGGAGGAAGGAGCAGGGAGGATAGAGGAGGGAGGAGGGAGCAGGCAGGAGGGAGCAGACAGGATGGAGGAGGGAGCAGGCAGGATGGAGGAGGGAGCAGACAGGATGGAGGAGGGAGCAGGGAGGAAGGAGAAGGGAGCATAGAGGAGGGAGGAGGGAGCAGGGAGGAGGGAGCAGGGAGAATGGAGGGGGGAGCAGGGAGGATGGAGGGGGGAGCAGAATGGAGGAGGGAGCAGGGAGGAGGGAGCAGGGAGGAGGGGACAGGGAGGAGGGATCAGGGAAGAAAGAGGAGGGAGCAGGGAGGATGCAGGTGGGAGGAGGGCGGATGCAGGTGGGAGCAGGGAGCAGGTAGCATGGAGGAGGGAGCAGGGAATAGGGAGCAGGGAGGATGCAGGTGGGAGCAGGGTGGAGGGGGGAGGGTGGAGGGAGCAGGCAGGAGGGAGCAGGGAGAATGGAGGGGGAGCAGGGAGGATGGAGGATAGAGCAGGGAGGATGGAGGAGGGAGCAGGGAGGGGGAGCAGAATGGAGGAGGGAGCAGGGAGGATGGAGGAGGGAGCAGGGAGGAAGGAGCAGGGAGGATAGAGGAGGGAGGAGGGAACAGGGAGGAGGCAGGAGGGAGCAGGCAGGAGGGAGCAGGGAGAATGGAGGGGGAGCAGAATGGAGGAGGGAGGAGGGAGCAGGGAGGAGGGAGCAGGGAGGATAGAGGAGGGAGCAGGGAGGATGCAGGTGGGAGGAGGGCGGATGCAGGTGGGAGCAGAGAGCAGGCAGCATGGAGGAGCGAGCAGGGAGGATGCAGGTGGGAGCAGGGTGGAGGGGGGAGGGTGGAGGGAGCAGGCAGGAGGGAGCAGGGGGAATGGAGGGGGGAGCAGAATGGAGGAGGGAGCAGGGAGGAGGGAGGAGGGAGCAGGGAGGATGGAGGAGGGAGCAGGGAGGAAGGAGCAGGGAGGATAGAGGAGGGAGGAGGGAACAGGGAGGAGGCAGGAGGGAGCAGGCAGGAGGGAGCAGGGAGAATGGAGGGGGAGCAGAATGGAGGATGGAGGAGGGAGCAGGGAGGAAGGAGCAGGGAGGATAGAGGAGGGAGGAGGGAACAGGGAGGAGGCAGGAGGGAGCAGGGAGAATGGAGGGGGGAGCAGAATGGAGGAGGGAGGAGGGAGCAGGGAGGAGGGAGCAGGGAGGATAGAGGAGGGAGCAGGGAGGATGCAGGTGGGAGGAGGGCGGATGCAGGTGGGAGGAGGGAGCAGGCAGCATGGAGGAGGGAGCAGGGAGGATGCAGGTGGGAGCAGGGTGAAGGGGGGAGGGTGGAGGGAGCAGGCAGGAGGGAGCAGGGAGAATGGAGGGGGGAGCAGAATGGAGGAGGGAGCAGGGAGGAGGGAGGATGGAACAGGGAGGAGGGAGCAGGGAGGATGGAGGAGGGAGCAGGGAGGATGGAGGAGGGAGCAGGGAGGATGCAGGTGGGAGGAGGGCGGATGCAGGTGGGAGCAGGGAGCAGGTAGCATGGAGGAGGGAGCAGGGAATAGGGAGCAGGGAGGATGCAGCTGGGAGCAGGGGGAGGGGGGAGGGTGGAGGGAGGATGGAGGAGGGAGCAGGGAGGATGCAGGTGGGAGGAGGGCGGATGCAGGTGGGAGCAGGGAGCAGGTAGCATGGAGGAGGGAGCAGGCAGGAGGGAGCAGGGAGAATGGAGGGGGGAGCAGGGAGGATGGAGGATAGAGCAGGGAGGATGGAGGAGGGAGCAGGGAGGGGGAGCAGAATGGAGGAGGGAGCAGGGAGGATGGAGGAGGGAGCAGGGAGGATGGAGGAGGGAGGATGGAGGAGGGAGCAGGGAGGAAGGAGCAGGGAGGATAGAGGAGGGAGGAGGGAACAGGGAGGAGGCAGGAGGGAGCAGGCAGGAGGGAGCAGGGAGAATGGAGGGGGGAGCAGAAAGGAGGAGGGAGCAGGGAGGATAGAGGAGGGAGGAGGGAACAGGGAGAAGGCAGGAGGGAGCAGGCAGGAGGGAGCAGGGAGAATGGAGGGGGAGCAGAATGGAGGAGGGAGCAGGGAGGATGCAGGTGGGAGGAGGGCGGATGCAGGTGGGAGGAGGGAGCAGGCAGCATGGAGGAGGGAGCAGGGAGGATGCAGGTGGGAGCAGGGTGAAGGGGGGAGGGTGGAGGGAGCAGGGAGGAGGGAGCAGGGAGAATGGAGGGGGGAGCAGAATGGAGGAGGGAGCAGGGAGGAGGGAGGATGGAACAGGGAGGAGGGAGCAGGGAGGATGGAGGAGGGAGCAGGGAGGATGCAGGTGGGAGGAGGGCGGATGCAGGTGGGAGCAGGGAGCAGGTAGCATGGAGGAGGGAGCAGGGAATAGGGAGCAGGGAGGATGCAGCTGGGAGCAGGGGGAGGGTGGAGGGAGCAGGCAGGAGGGAGCAGGGAGAATGGAGGGGGGAGCAGGGAGGATGGAGGATAGAGCAGGGAGGATGGAGGAGGGAGCAGGGAGGGGGAGCAGAATGGAGGAGGGAGCAGGGAGGATGGAGGAGGGAACAGGGAGGATGGAGGAGGGAGCAGGGAGGAAGGAGCAGGGAGGATAGAGGAGGGAGGAGGGAACAGGGAGGAGGCAGGAGGGAGCAGGCAGGAGGGAGCAGGGAGAATGGAGGGGGGAGTAGAAAGGAGGAGGGAGCAGGGAGGATAGAGGAGGGAGGAGGGAACAGGGAGGAGGCAGGAGGGAGCAGGCAGGAGGGAGCAGGGAGAATGGAGGGGGAGCAGAATGGAGGAGGGAGGAGGGAGCAGGGAGGAGGGAGCAGGGAGGATAGAGGAGGGAGCAGGGAGGATGCAGGTGGGAGGAGGGTGGATGCAGGTGGGAGCAGGGTGGAGGGGGGAGGGTGGAGGGAGCAGGCAGGAGGGAGCAGGGAGAATGGAGGGGGGAGCAGAATGGAGGAGGGAGCAGGGAGGAGGGGGGAGGGTGGAGGGAGCAGGCAGGAGGGAGCAGGGAGAATGGAGGGGGGAGCAGGGAGGATGGAGGATAGAGCAGGGAGGATGGAGGAGGGAGCAGGGAGGGGGAGCAGAATGGAGGAGGGAGCAGGGAGGATGGAGGAGGGAGCAGGGAGGATGGAGGAGGGAGGATAGAGGAGGGAGGAGGGAACAGGGAGGAGGCAAGAGGGAGCAGGGAGAATGGAGGGGGAGCAGAATGGAGGATGGAGGAGGGAGCAGGGAGGATAGAGGAGGGAGGAGGGAACAGGGAGGATGCAGGTGGGAGGAGGGCGGATGCAGGTGGGAGGAGGGAGCAGGCAGCATGGAGGAGGGAGCAGGGAGGATGCAGGTGGGAGCAGGGTGAAGGGGGGAGGGTGGAGGGAGCAGGCAGGAGGGAGCAAGGAGAATGGACGGGGGAGCAGAATGGAGGAGGGAGCAGGGAGGAGGGAGGATGGAACAGGGAGGAGGGAGCAGGGAGGATGGAGGAGGGAGCAGGGAGGATGGAGGAGGGAGCAGGGAGGATGCAGGTGGGAGGAGGGAGGATGCAGGTAGCATGGAGGAGGGAGCAGGGAGGATGCAGGGTGGAGGAGGGAGGGTGGTGGGAGCAGGGTGAGTGGAGTAGGGAGAAGGGAGCAGGGAGGATGCTTGTGGGAGGAGGCAGGAGGGTGGAGGGAGCATTCAAGAGGGAGAAGGAAGCATAGAGGAAGGAGCAGGGAGGATGGAGGAGGGAACAGGGACTGATGAAGCAGGGAGGAGGGAGTGATTTGAGGATGGCGCAGACAGTGACTGTTGTATGTTTCAATTCTATTTCTCTCTCTTTTTTTCTACCCAGTGAATGAAGTTGCAGTTTACAGTCTGCAGGCTCCAGAGCCAAGGAACAGAGCTGAGTTTTTAAAATGTAAGTCTGTTTTCACTGAAACATTTGATTGAAAGATGTGTCACTCCATTGTGAGAAGAGCTAACACTGCAGAACAGGGAGGGGTGGAGCTTGAGGGCAGCAATTATTATTATTTATTAGTAATTGTGAAGCCATTAATCTACACTCCTCTCCAACAAGTATTGGTTCAGATGAATACATGCAGAATGACTGGGGGAGGGGCATTTGTTGCCTGTTTTTCCACTCAGACCTTTCTCTCCATATCTTGGTATCCCTGAATAGATAATCATCCCATCTTTTAATACATGTGCAATGCATGTAAAACCAGTTGTGGGGTAAAATGAACAGCTATCCCTCCCAGTCATCCTGTGCTGGTAGTAAATGTATATTGCAGTATCACTGCACTTGTGGGATGGATTGCTCATTAAAATATTAGACAGATATTTGAAGAGTGGATGATATTCTATTGAAGATATTTAGTAAGCAAGGGGTCTGAGTGGGTAAAATGGCAACACATACCCTGTAGGAACATTAAGTGAACTGTAATTGTATGCAGAGCTGCATTTGATTGGTTCCAATTGAAGAAGTTTGATAAGATCGAGGAATTATAATGAACAAAACAATCAAACAGCAAGAGGGTTTAAAGGGTTCATAAGGTCCTTTGTATTTTATTGTGTTGCATGTTCCCATGTGTTGCTACAACTGTTTACGTGAGGTGTGTGTATTGTTTTAATTATTTTTATTTTGTTTTACATTTTGACCACTTTTTTATACTTATAGATAGCTTCACATGTAACTGCATGGGCCTCTCAGAACTACATTTCCCATCATCCTCCTGCTCACATATGTGATTGAGATGGAATTACCAGTGAACAAGAGGATGATGGGAAATGTAGTTCTGAGAGGTCCATGCCGGACCGCGGGAAGCCATCTTGAGGCAGAAAATGCAATTTAAAAGTTTAAAAAAGTGGTCAAAATGTATTAAAAAAAATAATTAAAACAACACACACACCTTCCATAAACAGGATGTGAGGATGCAGCAGACAATGACTGTTGATTTTCTCAGTGATTTGACTTTTCTAACCGTCTCTCCTCTACCCGTCCTCTTCTCTTCAATCAGATTCCTGTCAGCTCACACTGGACCCCAACACAGCATATAGAATCCTCTGTCTGTCTGAAGGGAACAGAAAGGTGACACTGAGGGGAGAGACCCAGAGATATCCTGATGATCACCCAGAGAGATTTGATAGCTATGCCCAAGTGCTTTGCAGAGAGGGTTTGTCTGGGACTCGCTGTTACTGGGAGATTGAGTGGAGTGGGGGAGGGGCTCTTATAGGAGTCACATATAAAGGAATCAGCAGGAAAGGATGGGATCATTCCTGTCTCCTTGGATTCAATGACAAGTCCTGGAGTTTGCGCTGCTCTGATTCCAGTTACACTGCCCGGCACAATAACAATGAAACTGCAATAACTGCCCCCCGCTCCCCCAGAATAGGAGTGTATCTGGACTTTAATGCCGGCACGCTGTCCTTTTATGGCGTCTCTGACACAATGACCCTCCTGCACAGATTCCAAACCACATTCACTGAGCCGCTCTATCCTGGGTTTAGGCTTCATTGCTATAATTCCACTGTAACAATCTGCCAGCTGAACTAGACTGTTTTGTGTTGTAAGAAACCCTTTGTATTGAACTCCCTGTCTGTCCTCTCCACTCCTCGGGTGAAGGGAATGTTCAATCTGACACAACTTTGGATGAAAGTTAGGGGGTAAAACGGCGCCACCTGCAGAGCGAAACGAGGGGAATTATTTGTTTTTAGCAACGAATGGATTTCATACGAAGTAACTGTATTTAATTTATTTTTTAAGAATTGTTATGTTTTATATATATTTTAAAAAATGGCATCCAATAGTCAGGGCTGTAACAGTTTTTAAAAAAGTGAACTTAAGTTTGCTTTATTGTGTGTGTGTTTTTGTTCTTTGTTTTCCATAAAATGTTTGTTCTGTTTATTTTTTTCAGATTTTAGTAATGTGATTTAATAAAAAAAGTAATTTGATTAACTGTGACTTTTTCTTATTTATTTATTAAAGCATAGGGAGGCATTGTAAAGCACAGAGAGGTCTGGTAAAGCAAAGGGAAGCATTGTAAAGCACAGAGAGGTCTGGTAAAGCATAGGGAAGCATTGTAAAGCACAGAGAGGTCTGGTAAAGCATAGGGAAGCATTGTAAAGCACAGAGAGGTCTGGTAAAGCATAGGGAAGCATTGTAAAGCACAGAGAGGTCTGGTAAAGCATAGGGAAGCATTGTAAAGCACAGAGAGGTCTGGTAAAGCATAGGGAAGCATTGTAAAGCACAGAGAGGTCTGGTAAAGCATAGGGAAGCATTGTGAAGCACAGAGAGGTCTGGTAAAGCATAGGGAAGCATTGTAAAGCACAGAGAGGTCTGGTAAAGCATAGGGAAGCATTGTAAAGCACAGAGAGGTCTGGTAAAGCATAGGGAAGCATTGTAAAGCACAGAGAGGTCTGGTAAAGCATAGGGAAGCATTGTAAAGCACAGAGAGGTCTGGTAAAGCATAGGGAAGCATTGTAAAGCACAGAGAGGTCTGGTAAAGCATAGGGAAGCACTGTAAAGCAGAGAGAGGTGTGGTAAAGCATAGGGAAGCATTGTAAAGCAGAGAGAGGTGTGGTAAAGCATAGGGAAGCATTGTAAAGCACAGAGAGGTCTGGTAAAGCATAGTGAAGCATTGTAAAGCACAGAGAGGTCTGGTAAAGCATAGGGAAGCATTGTAAAGCACAGAGAGGTCTGGTAAAGCATAGGGAAGCACTGTAAAGCAGAGAGAGGTCTGGTAAAGCACAGGGAAGCATTGTAAAGAACAGAGAGGTCTGGTAAAGCACAGGGAAGCATTGTAAAGAACAGAGAGGTCTGGTAAAGCATAGGGAAGCATTGTAAAGCACAGAGAGGTCTGGGAAAGCATAGGGAAGCATTGTAAAGCACAGAGAGGTCTGGTAAAGCATATGGAAGCATTGTAAAGCACAGAGAGGTGTGGTAAAGCATAGGGAAGCATTGTAAAGCACAGAGAGGTGTGATAAAGCATAGGGAAGCATTGTAAAGCACAGAGAGGTCTGGTAAAGCATAGGGAAGCATTGTAAAGCACAGAGAGGTCTGGTAAAGCATAGGGAAGCATTGTAAAGCACAGAGAGGTCTGGTAAAGCATAGGGAAGCATTGTAAAGCACAGAGAGGTCTGGTAAAGCATAGGGAAGCATTGTAAAGCACAGAGAGGTCTGGTAAAGCATAGGGAAGCATTGTAAAGCACAGAGAGGTCTGGACTCTAACCCTGGGCTTGAGACTCAGCTCAGTGATTTGGATTCCTGAACAGCTTCTTAGTAAAGGTATTATTCAGCATGCCGTCGCACCGTGAACTAATAAGAAAAGACTTTCAGTACCTGGCAGGCTCTTGTGACATATCAGGAGGGTCATTCTCTTTACTCCTTCTTCTTCTCCTTGGAGTCGGGTCCATGCCTCTCTCTACTGAATCACTCGTTCCTCAGTTAGCTGTGTTTCTCCTCTGCAACACAATTGAAACAAGTCCGTTGTTAAAGAGTACAGCGCTTCAAATGTCATTTTTCTTTCTCTTTCTTTAGAGCGGCCCCTTATCTTTTCATGCTGTTTGAAATCATCCCGACCGCTTCTTGTTATCACAGTTACTCAAATGCTGGGTTCGTTTTTGGAAACGTCTGTGTTGCTAATGGAGTGCCATGGGAGCATTGTATTTTAAACAATTTTGTATCAATTAAGATTATGTTTCATTTTGAATTATTAATTTTGAACTTTAAATATACAGTTTAATACTAACAGTTACAACAGCACTTAATAGGAAAAAAAAACGATGATCTTTTTGTATGTTTTGTCCAGTTGTTCTGCTTGGATTTTGGTGTCTGATTAAATTTATATTAGAAGAGTCTGTGTGCTCCCGTGGTTAAAGACAAGGGCTTGCAGAGAAATAACCGTCACGCACGCTTTCATTTTCGAATTTTTCTTTGTAAAAAAACAGCGAGTTAAAGATCATGTGCATTTTCTTTCTTTTTTTTTTTTAAACAGCTTCAGTGGTTTCAATCTCTCCTCGCA
>NC_081241.1:1110000-1130000 GCF_902713425.1 Acipenser ruthenus | reverse complement strand
CACAGACTTATACACACACACACACACACAGGTACTGACACACACACAGACTTATACACACACACTGAGACACACACACACACACACACAGGTACTGACACCCACACACACAGGTACTGACACACACACACACAGACTTATACACACACACACACACACACACAGGAACTGACACACACACACAGACTTTTACACACAGAGACACACACACACTGAGACACACACACATACACACAGGTACTGACACACACAAAGACTGATACACACACACTGACACACACACATACACACACAGGTACTGACACACACACACACAGGTACTGACACACACACACAGACTTATACACACACAGTGACACACACACACACACGGGGACTGACACACACACACAGACTTATACACACACACACTGACACACACACACACTGAGACACACACACACACACAGGTACTGACACACACACACACACACACACAGGTACTGACACACACACACAGACTTATACACACACAGTGACACACACACACTGAGACACACACACACACACACTCACAGGTACTGACACACACACACAGACTTATACACACACACTGACACACACACACACACACTGACACACACACACACAGGTACTGACACACACACACAGACTTATACACACACACACACACACACTGAGACACACACACACACTGAGACACACACAGACACACACACACAGGTACTGACACACACACACAGACTTATACACACACACACACACACACTGAGACACACACACACAGACTTATACACACACTGACACACACACACACACTGAGACTCACAGACACACACACACACAGGTACTGACAAACACACACACAGACTTATATACACACACTGACACACACACACACTGAGACGCACACACACACACACACAGGTACTGACACGCACACACACACACAGGTACTGACACACACACACAGACTTATACACACACACTGAGACACACACACACACACACAGGTACTGACACACACACCCACAGACTTATACACACACACTGACACACACACACACTGACACACACACACACACACAGGTAGTGACACAAACACACACAGACTTATACACACACACACTGAGACACACACACACAGACTTATACACACACTGACACACACACACACACTGAGACACACACACACACACATGCACACACAGGTACTGACACACACACACAGACTTATACACACACACACACACAGGTACTGACACGCACACACACACACAAAGGTACTGACACACACACACACAAACACACAAAGGTACTGACACACACACACACAGACTTATACACACACACTGAGACACACACACACTGAGACACAGACACACACACAGGTACTGACACGCACACACACACACAAAGGTACTGACACACACACACACACAAACACACAAAGGTACTGACACACACACACACAGACTTATACACACACACTGAGACACACACACACACACACACACACAGACTTATACACACACACTGACACACACACACACTGAGACACACACACACACAGACTTATACACACATTCTGACACACACACACACTGAGACAAACACACACACACAGACTTATACACACACACTGACACACACACACACATTTCCTGACACACACACACACTCACACACTGAGACACACACAAACACACTGACACACACACACACACACAGCTACTGACACACACACACACACACACACACTCAGGTACTGACACACACACACACACATAGGTACTGACACACACATACACACACACACCGACACACACACAGACACTGACACACACAATCATACACATTGACGCACACACTGACACACACACACACACACACACACACAAACACACAGGTAATGTCACACATACAAACACACACACAGGTACTGACGCACACACACACACACACAGGTTCTGACCCACACACACACACAGGTACTGACACACACGCACACAGACACACACACACACACACACAAACACACAGGTACTAACACACACACACACACATAGGTACTGACACACACACAGGTACTGACACACACACACGCACACACACACACACACACAGGTACTGACACACACACACAGTGCTTGCGCTGAGAAGCTTGTCTGGAGACTTATTGATCCCAGAATCTCATCAAGCAGCTTCTTGAAGGATCCCAGGGTGTCAGCTTCAACAACATTACTGGGGAGTTGGTTCCAGACCCTCACGATTCTCTGTGTAAAAAAGTGCCTCCTATTTTCTGTTCTGAATGCCCCTTTATCTAATCTCCATTTGTGACCCCTGGTCCTTGTTTCTTTTTTCAGGTTGAAAAAGTCCTCTGGGTCAGACCGGTCTGGAAGAGTGTGCTTGTGTACAACTTTTTGATATCTTTTATACTTTTTAAACTATTAAGCTTTTTTTTCCTTTTTTTGTCCATCTTCATTCACTTTAATGGGACTTTTTTCCCCATTGTTTAAAAACTCCCAGACTTCCAGCATTCTATTTCCTGTAAACGATGTAACTTTTGACACAAATCAGCTGCTTTGAACACTTTCCCAACAAGTAAGACAAAAAGTGAGAGTGTACGGAATCTTCCTCTACTTCTCTGCTATTCAAATCTGAAACCAAAACAGAAATAACTTTTACCAATCAAGAGGTACAGCTGTTTTAGTAACCGCGTCAACTAAATTTTCTCGAACTTTTTATAAACAACTGAAATTTTGACCACTTTCCCAACAAGTTAGACAAATACTTAGAGGAAATGAAATCTTCCTCTACTTCTCAACTATTGAAATATGAAATCAAAACAGGAATGGCGTCTACCGATCAAGAGGTCCAGCTGTTTTAGTAACAGCATCAACTTCTTTCAGGAGGCTGCTTCCCGCTGTTGAATTAACTGCCATAGAACTTTGAGAAATTTCAAATTCTCGCACATTCTAAGCACGAGACAATCAGTAAACAACGTGACTTTTGACACAAATCAGCTGCTTTGACCACTTTCCCAATAAAGCGAGCCCCGCAACTGTACTGGTAAAGTTACCATCTAGTTTGATCTTCTGTTTCATTAGTCTGGGTTGTCTACAGGTCTGGTTGTTTTAAGTCACAGTTTCCTTTGCTTAGGTATATTCGGTCTTACATAGACATTGTAGTGTCGACCCAGCTTTACTAATGTTTGTTCTTACACTCAAGTTGTATGCTTTATTTTTTATTATTTTTATTTGTTTTTTCTATTTTCGTTTGGTCAGCCCGAGCTTTGTCGTCTCTTTCTCTTTTCATCTTGATGCGTCGCTGTGAGTGCGGTAGCTCCGGGTTTTTGAAGCCTGGTTTAAAAGGTCCGGATCGTTTCATTGTTCTGAAGAAGACTCTACTCCACGAACCTGGACAGGACTGCGTGAGATCCGGGTTTGTTCTCTTGCTGATGGATTATCATTTTGTTTTTTGAATTTCCATTCTGTTTTGTTTTTTGTGAGAGACATGTTTTGTTCTGTTCGCGGATCTCTGGATTTGAACTGTTATTTGAACTATTTTACAGACTTTTACAACTGAAGCTGTTATTGTCTGGCGGTCCTTCTAATATCTCTGCATTTTGCAATCAGCTGTGTCATTCTGTTGATGTTTTGCTTCATACTATGAAGTAGTGATTTCACTGTAGTGACGAGTTTTCCTTTTAAGTTCATTTCAGTGATTGCGCTGCAGTTTCTCTATGCAGAAGGGGTTGAGCTGGCGTTTCTCTATTGGGGGGTTTATGCTAACGTTTATACTAGTATCTGTTTGCACGGCAGCTTATTTAAATTACCATATGGTCGTTTTTTGAATATGTTTTGATGTCTTCAGGGTTGGGCAGATGTATCATTTGTATTATTGGCATGGCGAGTGTGCGGATTGTTGTCAGCTATTTGGTGGGATAGACACTAAACAGTAGTAATTGCTGATTCATACTAACTGTCCTGGATTCCTTTTCTTCGCTCTAGCTGGATACTACATGTAAATGAAGTGTCCGTTACAATAGTTTCTAGCAGATTCCTGTATACAGTAGAATCCTGTTAGCTGAATAGCGTTTGAACTTGATGCTGAAGTTGATGGTAACACTTTATATGAAGCTGTCATTTTGAAATAGTTTATTAACCCGTTCTAGATGCTTAAAATATGGGTTATAATGTTTTTATAATGCATTATAGAACAAGTAATAAATACTGAATAGATCTAAGAAATCTGCAATAAATTTAAATATAAAACTATATTAGATGTAAACAAATAAGGACAAATCACATTAAACACAAATGATTTACACTTCATTGTATGGGTCATTTATTTTAAATTAATCTGCTTATTTAATGGTTTTTCATTATTTGTACAAAAATAGCAACACCTGCCATAGCAGTGTCAATAAGGTGTAGGGCAGCCAGCACGGCACTGATTGGACGTGTCAGGTAGCGATTCTGCAAGGTGCTTTTTAAATTGTGCTGGAGGGATACGGGACCATTCCTTACCAGCCTCTAATTCCTTCAGGTTGTGTTGTATTGGGGGTGGAAATCTGCAGTCAAGTCAGAATGGCCCATACATAGAGAGAGTTACATCACTTTAGAGACTGTTCCTTGTGAAAAAGCCTCAGTAGTAATTTCTGCCGCCTTGAAAATGGAAACATCTGCCAACCAAGCACCTCTTATCAGCCCTCTATCAAAAGTCTGTCAGATCTGTCGCTCTGTGGTCCCGTCGTGACTGAAACGGATTTGTGTCAGGGAGATGCATCTTTTACACATCACAGAATACATGTCAGGGATACCATTTCAATCAGGCCTGTGGATGACACAAAAGTGTGTGCTGCATATAGCAGGTTTTCCTGTGTTTGTGTTCCCTTTGAAGAAATCCAGAAGTGCTAGTCAGAACTATAGGGGTTAAAATACATCCAACACTGAAGCATTATCACCCCCTGCTGGGAGAAACAAAGAACTGCAGTTTAGTCACCTCAATACAATGGTGGTTGGATAGCGGCTTCCCTTTGATCAAGGTGTTTTTTTAGAGCATTTTACAGCACTGAGGAATCCCCCTGCATTGCTGTTCAGATCAGTAACGACCCTGATAGCTCTAATGTTACCAGTCGTAAACGCTGTGATAATAAGGACCTGTGTATCCTCACCATTTCAAATATAATATATAACACATGATGTGTGAGAGGAGGGGATTGCGTGGTAAGAGGTGTGGGATTGGAATCAGACTTTTTATACTAAACCTTTGTCACATATAATGGATTTATTTTACTGTGAAAATGAACAGAAATAAATACAATCAAAAATACATCATCATCTTATTGAATTCAAAAGTCACATTTTACAGAATTTCACTCAACACAAGTGATGTTGCTTAACTCAGGAGCGACTGTAAAATAATCAGAAGCATTGGTAATAATTAAGAGCCACACTCAGAACTGCAAACTGGTTTCTTCTGCATTTTAAAACACTCTGACGTCTGTCAGCTAGGCTTTCATCAGAGAGCAATGCCTGCAGACAAACCCAGGATTCCTCTCCAGTATAATGCAGTATTACACAGTGACAGAGTGACAGTGAGCTGCTTCAATTCCAATCAAAGGGAATCATGTGAAATATCTGCTGGACAGCTGCTCCAATGCATTGCTATTATTGAAGAGTGAAGAACAAACTGTTACAGAGGAGCCTAAAAACCCTTCAAGAAACAACATCTAAACAGACAGACGAGCACATCAGGGTCAAAACAGACACCATGGGGCTGAATCACCTGCCATACCACTGTCAGGAGGGTGTAGGAGCCCCCTGGGACGGATAAACCTGCCATACCACTGTCAGTAGGGTGTATCAGATTCCCACCATCAGATTTGAATAGCCCTCAAACAAGATCAAACTATGCTTATATGGTTTAAAATATCTAAACAGTAAAACTTATTAATAATTTGAAAATCATCAGAATAGTTTGATGGTGTTTGAGGGCTTTTCAAATCTGATGGTGAATAGTCTGGTCGTGTATGAGGCTATTCAAAACTGTTGGTGAAAAAAGCACTTACAATTTTGTTCTCTTTTATTTTTATTTGCAATATAACACGTATTTCAATTTTATTTGATTTTTTCTTAAAACATTTCTTTTCTCATCTTTTTGATTGCAGCTGTATATTCAAGATGAAATAACATCTCGCTTTCGGATCATGCCTAGAGCAGACGGCATCAAGATTCACACATTTTCAAAAAGCATTCTCCGCGGGGGTTTCTGTGTGTGTGTGTGTGTGTGCATGTGCGTGTGTGTGTGTGTGTGTGTGTGTGTGTGTGTGTGTGTGTGTGTGTGTGTGTGTGTGTGTGCGTGTGCGCGCACGTGTGAGTGTGTCTGTATGTAGTAGCGCGCATGTGCGGTGTAAAGGAACCGCCCCCTATTTAAGTCACAGAACGCGCTTTTGAAGTGATTCCTCAGCTGAAGTTTGAAGAGAGAAGAAGCATGAGAGAGAATTCAGGCAGGATTTATGCGTTTGTCCGGGGAGTTTTTTTGAAAACGGTAAGAGAGCTTTTTTTCAGAAATTGTGCTCTGCTAGATTTTGTTTTTATAAATATTTAATTTAGTATCTCTTTTATTTATTTTGTTTTGTCGATACACTTTTAAATCGACTAACGCTCAAGTTGTCCTGTGATTTATGTGTGTGATACTTGTTTAAACACTTTTTAAATGTCCAATAAGTTGTTTTCTGAATTTTTCTTTTGCTTTTGTGATACGCTATTTTAAACGTTCTCCTGTTTCAACTATTGTTTTTTGTATGTGAAAATATCTTTTGCTTTTAACGTATCCTGGTAAAAATATGTATACACCCAGCATAAGATAACATGAGCATATCAAAATGAAAAAATCACTGCGCCTCAAACCTTTGAACAACCTCATGCGTCTTATTAAACAAGGATTTTTGTAAATATGGACACATGCAATAAGTGTATATGCATGCATATATACACACACCATAAGCATATATGTCTGTGACCCTTTTTAAAACGACAAAACGCTCCAAGTTTTACTGTGATTTCTGTGTGTAATGTTTGTTTAAATGCTTTTAAATGTCGAATAAGTTGTTTTCTTTTTTTGCTTTTATTACCTTCTTTTAAACTTTCTCTTTTTCATTAAGTGTCTTATGTAAAAAATACTAAGACTTTAATGTTTACTGCACCAAGCATAAGTTAATATAAGCATTTATAAAAACTTGGTTAAACCCCCTAGCCCCTGATTACATAAATAACATATTAAACACTGATTTTTGCACATGTCTTATAGAAGACATGCAATAAGTTTATAGGCATATATATATATATATATATATATATATATATATATATATATATATATATATATTCTCATACTCCTATATAAAATCCACGCCCCCTCATTATATATTCATATTTTCATACATATAAGGTCAAAAGGTCCAAAGGATCATAAATCAGATTTTTGACATAAGCTATAGTAATATTACTACTAACGACATAGAACGCCTGTACAGCACTGAAACACTATGTTTAAAAAAACAACTGGACCGCTGAACCTCGTCTTCTTAATATTAGCAACTTTGTAACTTTGATACACGTGCCGCTGACTCGTTACTTTGTCTTCTCAATATGAAACACTTCACAATACATGTACATAAAACACTGAGGTACTTTCTAGAACATTATACGCTCCGAAAGAAAAAACAACATCTCATTCCCAGTCTGACAGAGCCACCTGCTGGAGATATATAGAATAATCGCTAATTGCTTTCAATAGCTGTGTTTTTAACTTGGACTATAACACCAGGGGAGAGCGCGAACGCAGCCCCCCCCCCACTCCCAGAAACGACACAGTCGAGATTCCCGCATTTGCGACATGTGAGCTGTTCCACAAAAGGGATGGATGTGTAGAAAAGCATACACGTCTGTGTGAATGAAATTCAAAAATGGAAACAAATGTTTGCCCAATGTGTCTTTTGTACATTCTCTGCTTCAAATCAGAGGTGCCATCGAGTATAAAAAGGTGGGTGTGGGGCACAATGTTGGACGAATAGCTCTTTTGCATAAAGACCATTCAAATGTATTGTTTTATGCTGCAAAGCTCAAGGCTAGCTCTCCCTTCTAGTAACACGTATTACCATGCAGGAGCCTTGCTATTGGCCCGCGCATGTGCAGCCCAGAGCTGCTTAAGTGTTACTGTTTGTGACAAATTAGAGATCTGGAAATCACTCCCCAACCTGACACTGCATGAATGATATTAACCTAATACTATGAAAGAGATAAACCAATAGGGTTGAATGAGAGCAATCAGCAGACAAATACGTGTTTAATGGGGTTTGTGAATCTCTAAATATACAGGGACAGAACAAGAACTGAAATGTTTGTTGTTTGTGGGCTACATTTATATTTGACTGATTTTAAATTCTTTCATTGATATTTTCTTTGTGTTGAATCTTTCACACCTCGCTGTGTGAAGGTCTGATGTGGCAGCATGCAGAGAATTGGATGCGTTGTTTTTAATATCCGCGCTATATCAATATGCACCATTAAGATTCTACCCCGGGAACTGAAAATATTTATAACATTAGGAACATGTGTATCCTTTTAGAATTTTTTATTCTCTTGTTACTTGTAATACCTCAGCATTGGAGAGAGCCGACACTTTTAAATATCTAGGGGTTTATATTGACACAACTCTTAAATTTGAAAAACCCATTAAAGATGTATGTAGTAAAATTGGAAGGAAGCTTGGAGGATTGTGTGGTCAGCGCCACTGTGTAAGCTTTACAGCAAGGTTTAAATGAGTTACTTGTGTTCCCTATTCTAGACTATAATGATGTGATGTGCGGGTCTGCTAGTGAGGAATCGCTGAAGAAGATCGATACAATGTGTAACAGGATGTGTATCTGTGTGCTCCCGTGTACTCCGCTAGCGCATCACTGCAGCGCGTATTCGACATTAAACTTGCGATCGCCTGCTAACACAAGGAATTATCACTGGAATCGGATTCTCTTTAAAGGGGCACACAACACATTACCAGTTTATTTAAACAGCTTGTTTCTGAGTTTACCTGTAAATACAGCCTATCGTAATGTCTGAGACACACAATACTTTAATATACCGTCTGGAAAAAGTGCTGCGGGAAGAAAGTCTTTCGTTTTGTTCTGCTGCTACAGACTGGAAGCTGTTACCCGCAGGACTGAGACCTGACATCTCCTGTGGGAATTTAAAAAACAAACCCTGTTGTTCTAGTGCTTAAACAGGCTTGTGTGTGTGCTGTGTAAATCTGATGTGTACTTTGTGTATTGTCTTGTCATTATGCGTTTATATTATTTTTATTTTTGAAACCTGTAACCTGCTGCTGTTATTTCTAGCACGCCTTTGTAAACGAGCTACTTGTAGCTCACATGGCCTTCCTAAATAAAGAATTAAAAATCAAATAAATAAATAATAAAGAGCGCGTCGCGTTTCCGGTTATAACCGCACTGAAATATACTGGCTTTAAAACAAGAAAAGACAACCGATGTAGCTGCGCAGCAGAGACAAGAGAACGAGGCAAGCGCGTTTATTGTTTGGAAAGTAACTGTAATGTTATTACTGCCATTAAAAGCTAAACGCGTTATATTACCTCGTTATTGACTAAAGTAATATTATTACAGTAAGGCGTTACTAAAGTAACGAGATGCCGTTCAAACCGTCATCACAAATATACGTGTAACAGAACATTCCTTAATTTTACATATTATAGATTTGGGTCTAAAACACAAAGTCAGACTCTTCAGCCCTGATATTAAACAGTTGTTAATATCAGTTGTTTCATTCCTAATCTTAACATTGTAATATTTGTTGGGGGTTTTAGAAACAGTTTCATAGAATATCTGATTCGTCAGTTTCTGCTCCCCCTGCTTTTCTAAACCTGGCCTCAGTCCCAAACCCCGCCTCTCAGAGCTTTACACAACTCCAGGAAATCAGCGCAGTGAAGTTTCGTTTCTTGTGAAATCGTCAGTCTCTCTGTCTCGCTGCAGCAAGAATGGCTTCAAAAGTATGGTCAGAGGATCGGTTTAGCTGTTCAGTATGTCTGGAGCTATTGAAGGACCCAGTCACTATTCCATGTGGACACAGTTACTGTATGAGGTGTATTAAGAACTGCTGGGATCAGACTGATCATACAGGTGTCTACAGCTGCCCCCAGTGCAGAAAGACCTTTACCCCAAGGCCTGATCTGTGCAGAAACACCATGCTGGCCGAACTTGTGGAGGAATTAAAGAAGACAGGACTCAATCCTCCTCCTGCTCAAAGTTATGCTGGACCTGGAGATGTGCCGTGTGATTTCTGCACTGGGAGAAAGTTCAAAGCTGTGAAATCCTGTTTGACATGCCTGGCCTCTTACTGTGAAACACACGTCAAGCCACACTATGAGGGGGCTGCTTTCAAGAGGCACAAGCTGATCAATGCAATTGGAGATCTGGAGCAGAAGCTTTGTGCTGAACACCAGAAGGTTTTGGAGGGATTCTGCAGAACAGATCAGACGTGTATTTGTTGGCTGTGTGCAGACGAGGAACACAAGGGTCATGATATAGTCTCAGCTGGGACTGGGAAACAGGTAAGGGTTTGAACCATTTCCTTGTAGCTATCCTAGAAGATAAGAATTCCCAGGGATATTTAACATGTCTGTTTACTAGGTTATACAGTTTCACATCAGATCAGATTTTAATTGTATATTAAGAGCTATTTAAAGAGCCCTAGTTTTTTAATTGCTCTATCTAAACTATGATGTACTACAATGTATTTCAGGGTGTAACAGGGGTGTTGTTATGGGTGTGGCTATCGCTGATTGACAGGAGAGACACAGGAGGTTTTCTTTGATACAAAAAACACAAAACATTCAAAACAAAACACTGCTCGAAAACAACTAGAAAATAAAAGTTGACCAAACAAGAAAGGAGGTCCTGCTCCAGGAACAGTCTCCCTGACATCTCCTCTCTAGACTTGGGTGGGATTAAAATCCCCTAAACTTGTTCCCTATTCCTTCCAGTGCTAGCGATCCTGGTTAACTCACACAGTGATCCGAGATACATTTTTCCTCTTGTGTTTTTCTCACCCTGGTTAACACACGCAGTCGTGAGGATCCTACAGCAACACTCTCCTTCCCAGACAGTCTGTATCCCTGCTTGTAGAACCAAGAAACTGGCTTTTCAGACCCTTTTTAAAGGCATGTGGCCGGGGCTAAGAGATAATCATTTAATCAATTAACACCTGGACACATTCCACACCTGGATTTGAATATGCCCTGCCATATCTAGCACACACTTGATCACCAAAAACATTATTTACAATCAAACAAAAACACACTGTTTACACGTGCAGGACCTCAGCCCTGCCTCACAGGGTTAGAAGGATTTGTTCAGCTGTTTTGTGGTGCATTGGAATTTGTAGTGTAAAATTAGCATGAGTTATATTCCTAGTGTTTTTTTATATATGTCTTGCAACTTAATAAAATCATAGATCAGTTTCATTGTTTAAGATATTATAGTTTAATTAGTTAAACTTTTTAAAAATGACATTCCCAGCAAAGCCAAGCACATAATTTAAAAAAGCAGAAAAGACCAAGATTAATATGATATAAAATATACAAGATTAATATGATATACAATATACAAGATTAATATGATATTCAATATACAAGATTAATATGATATTCAATATACAAGATTAATATGATTTTCAATATACAAGATTAATATGATATTCAATATACAAGATTAATATGATATACAATATACAAGATTAATATGATATGGAGTAGTGTTTAGGGCTCTGGACTCTTGACCGGAGGATCGTGGGTTCAATCCCAGGTGGAGGACACTGCTGCTGTACCCTTGAGCAAGATACTTTACCTAGATTGCTCCAGTAAAAACCCAACTGTATAAATGGGGAATTGTATGTAAAAAATAAAGTGATATCTTGTAACAATTGTATGTCACCCTGGATAAGGGCATCTGCTAAGATATAAATTAATAATATTAATAATATACAAGATTAATATGATATGCAATACACAATATTAAGATGATATTCAATATAAATCAGGCAGAAAAAATAGCTTAATTTGGTGCGTTAAAACACATTTTTACATGATTAAAACAGATATATTTAAGTTAGTTTAAAACGAAATTTAATAACCAATTTGGGATTTTAATGTTAAAATCTACAATTTTTCGACCACACTACTAGTCCCCTCTTTCCTTTGCTCTCTTCCACAGTGAAGTCCTTCTGCTCACGGGCTCATTCTTCTGGGGATTTTGTGTATTTAGGCATTTTTTACACTGATTTCATTGTTTTGTTTCAGTGCTGTTTTATCTGTGTTTATCGATTAAAAACGGAAATCAGAAGCCCTAAATATCTATTAAAGATAAAGCTGCTTCAGTTTCCTAGGTGCTTAACAAAACAAACATGTAACACATGCTAGATCAGCCATCATTCACTGTTACTAGTATGAAACAGTACCATCTAGTGGACAGCTACTGTGGATCAAGTGTCCTTTTGTATTGCTGGCAGCTGTGCACTAGATGGTGCTGTATCTTACTACTATACATACATGTTGTCTGAAACTGCTGCCTTTGTCCAAGTTTAAACCACCTCCAAGGAAGTTTTCAATTTAATTCAGCTATCACATTTAAACATGGATTAAAATGAGTGGTGCAATTTCATTATATTTAATCTTTTAAATGTTTAACCTTGGATTAATTTTAAACAAGGATTACATATAAATCCTGGTTTAAAGTTTTGTGCAACATGATTCAAATATAATCCTTGATTTAATCTGGGTTAGTGGTTAATCCACGCTGGTGCATTCGACCCTTAGGGTATCTGTGTGCATAATGTGTGTATCGTTACACAGAGAATTGTGAGGGTCTGGAACCAACTCCCCAGTAATGTTGTTGAAGCTGACACCCTGGGATCCTTCAAGAAGCTGCTTGATGAGATTCTGGGATCAATAAGCTACTAACAACCAAACGAGCAAGATGGGCTGAATGGGGCCTCCTCTCGTTTGTAAACTTTCTTATGTTCTTATGTTCTTATGTTAATATAACTTCATATAAAGGGGGGAGAGGTGAGAAAACACAGCCTGCTCTGAAATAGTCTGTATTGAGTGTGACAGGATATCACTCAATGCCCTGTCAGAAATGTTACTGTGTCAATGTGTTTCTACACAGAAGCAGCTGGGAGAGACACAGACAGAAATACAACAGAGAATCCAGGAGAGACTGAAAGAAATTGAAGAGCTGAAACAGGCTGTGGAGTCACTGAAAGTGGGTATTGACAAGAGGGGGGTATTATTATTATTATTATTATTATTATTATTATTATTATTATTATTATTATTATTATTATTATTATTATTATTATTATTATTATTATTATTATTATTAACAGATGGACTGGAACACATCTACAGAAGTTTACTGTCTATGCCTGATGTGTTTTTGATATCAATTCTAACCATGTCTCCTCTACTGTGTTCTTTCACTCAGAGATCTGCATGCATAGAAATAAAGGAAAGTGAGAAGATCTTTACTGAGCTGATCCGATCCATTGAGAAGATCCACACTGAGGTTATTGAGCTGATTGGAGCTAACGAGAAGGCTGCAGTGAATCAGGCTGAAGGACGCATGAAGAAACTGGAGCAGGAGATTGCTGAGCTAAGGAGGAGAAACGCTGAGCTGAAACAGCTTTCAGAGACAGAGGATCACATCCATTTTCTACAGGTAACATCACTGCTTGTTAGAAAATCTCTAGTCCATAACTGGGACGGTTTCAGACAGACCTCTCCAATTGAATGAATCCTTGCTTTTCCCCAGGAATGTTTTGGACCCCATTTTGTTTCACTGAAAACTCCTTTTCTCCACTTTCCTGTTGTAGAATTTCCAGTCTCTCTGTGCCCCTCCAGAAGCTGGAGACTTACCCAGCGTTACTGTCAATACAGACATCTCTTTTGGGGCTGTGAGGAAAGCTGTATCTGAACTTAAAGACCATATTGAGGACTTCTGCAAGGGGGAATTAGTCAAAATAACCACAACAGGTTGGTGTGAAATAAATCCATTTGGTAGAGATTTCTCAAATAGACCATGGCTTGAGGAGGGACAGGACCTGCAAGACATTAATAAAGACCTCTTGCAGATTGTTGACTATATGAAGGAGGAGGGAGGCAGCAGGGAAGAATGAGCAGAGAGGAGGGATTTTTACACCCTGAAATGTCGTGAATAAGCCTTGTTTCTTTTCAGATTGCTGTTTGGAGTCTTGTGTGTGTTGTGTATTAATCCACATGTTTCAATTCTATTTCTCTCTCTTTTTTTCTGGCCAGTGAATAAAGTTGCAGTTTACAGTCTGCAGGCTCCAGAGCCAAGGAACAGAGCTGAGTTTTTAAAATGTAAGTCTGTTTTCACTGAAACATTTGATTGAAAGATGTGTCACTCCATTGTGAGAAGAGCCACCACTACAGAACAGGGAGGGTGGAGCTTGAGGGCAGCAATTATTATTATTTATTAGTAATTGTGAAGCCATTAATCTACACTCCTCTCCATCAAGTATTGGTTCAGATGAATACATGGAGGGAGGAGGGAGCAGGGAGGAGAGAGAAAAGAAGATTGCGGCGGGAGCATAGAGGGAGAAGGGAGGAGGGAGCAGTAAGGGTGCATGGATGAGGAAGCAGGGAGGAGGGAGCATAGAGGGAGGAGGGCACAGGGAGGAGGGAGGAGAGAGCAGGGAAAAAGGAGGAGGGAGGGTGCAGCAGGGAGCATGCAGGAGAGATGAGGGAGCAGGTGAATTGTGTGAATTGTGACAGGAGTTAAATTAGGTGCGATCCTTATGTTTCCATTTTAAACGTGATTCAAATGCGTTTGTCTAGACTGATGTGAACTGGGGGAACGCTAATCAAAGTTTATCAGCGTTTATATTTATGTCATGTAAACTAGATAACTCTGCTATTCAGAAGAAGCTTCTTTTTATACATGGGATACTAAAAGAAAAACTGTTTCATGCAAGATATAGCAAAGTTATATTTAGAAAAACCACGATGTGAAAGAACACAGAGAACAGAAATGACACATTTTTGCATTGTCGTTGAGACACTAATGACTCAATAATCATCAATTGAATTTGTGAAGGGGGGGAGCAAAGGTCACACACACACACAAACACACACACTCACACACACCCTGCCTATCACACACACACACCCTGCCTATCACACACACACACGCTGCCTATCACACACACACACCCTGCCTATCACACACACACACACCCTGCCTATCACACACACACACACACAGCCTATCACACACACACACGCTGCCCCATGCAGTATTTTTTATAATCTCTGGTGAGCATTTTTTTTTCTTACTCTGCTTAGTTTATGTCAGTGAGTTTTAAGACAAAGAGTGAACTCCATAAAGAATTGTATTTAAAATAGCAACCACTTTGATAAGGTGAACACAGTTTAAAATAAGGTTTGCATTGTGTGAGACAGTACAGAGAAAACCGCGATTGCTGTGGTCTGTACTAGGAGTGATACGCGACTGCAACCAAAGAGAACACTTTGAATTTGTAACTTAAAAACAGCATGTTCCCTTTCAAGCACGAAATGGGTATCAACCCCTTTAAAAAAAATAAAAAAGAAACTCTTCTGATAATAAGCTGTGTTTGCTCACATTTCTGTGAACCCTTTTTGTGTGAAGTGGATTCCCTTCAGTCCGAATCAGAGTGTATTTCAAAGCCCGTTGGTGCGGGTCCGGGTGATTTTTCGGGTGTCCGGTTTCTCCATGTTCGCGGTGACTCCCTCATGGAAATGCAGCTCTGTCCTCAGATGGGATGCGGAGCGGCTGTTGCCGAGGTGGTTCCGATGTTGGAAACGCGGGTTTCTCTTGGATTGATCAGGGAGGGCTGGACGGGTTTCTTTATCAAGCGCTCCCGAGAGGATTGTGGGATGTGTTGCTGGTTAATATAACGTTATAACTACATTAATAACATACGCGTACAGACACCTTACAGTACGCTGCTAAAGAATAAGAATCACACGAAGCTGAATAATGTATAAAGAGATATTAAAAATAAAACATGTCTATATATGTTCGTTGCTGTGAGGGCAGATTCACATCCCAGCGCTTTGGTATCTCTGGGTTTGAAACGGAGCTCCATAAGTGTAACACCAATTATTATTATTATTATTATTATTATTATTATTATTATTATTATTATTATTATTATTTAGTTTTATTTATCAGAAATATAAAAACATATTATTTCTATTATTTGTGTGTGTGTGTGTGTGTGAACATTATTTTTTAAACTATAATAACGTTCCACTGCGTCTCTTAGTGATGAAGTTTCATGATTGCTTCAGATCACATTCAGCAGTTTCCTCAGGCTGTGTGACTGACATATAATCTGACCAATGAAAACGCAGAAAGGGTGGAAACGGTTGTATTATTGGCTGATCGCCCCAAAACACCAAAAATAACGTCTGATAGCTGAGGGAGGAGGGAGCAGGGAACAGGGAGGAGGGAGCAGGCAGGGGGGAGCAGGGAGAATGGACGAGGGAGCAGGCAGGGGGGAGCAGGGAGGGGGGAGGAGGGAGCAGGGAGAATGGAAAGGGGAGCAGGGAGGGGGAGGAGGGAGCAGGGAGGATGTAGGAGGGAGTAGGCAGGGGGAGCAGGGAGGACGGAGCAGGGAACAGGGAGGAGGGAGCAGGGAGAATGGAGGGGGGAGCATGGAGAGGGAGGAGGGAGGATGTAGGAGGGAGCAGGGAGGAGGGAGCAGGCAGGGGGGAGGTGGGAGCAGGGAGGGTGAGGAGGGAGCAGGGAGGGGGAGCAGGGAACAGGGAGGATGGAGGAGGGAGCAGGCAGGGGGGAGCAGGGAGGATGGAGGAGGGAGCAGGCAGGGGGGAGCACGGAGGGAGGAGGAGGGAGCAGGCAGGGGGGAGCACGGAGGGAGGAGGAGGGAGAAGGGAGGACAGAGGAGGGAGCAGGCAGGGGGGAGCAGGGAGGGAGGAGGAGGGAGAAGGGAGGATGGAGGAGGGAGCAGGCAGGGGGAGCAGGGAGGATGGAGCAGGGAACAGGGAGGATGGAGGAGGGAGCAGGCAGGGGGGAGCAGGGAGGGAGGAGGAGGGAGCAGGCAGGGGGGAGCACGGAGGGAGGAGGAGGGAGAAGGGAGGACAGAGGAGGGAGCAGGCAGGGGGGAGCAGGGAGGGAGGAGGAGGGAGAAGGGAGGATGGAGGAGGGAGCAGGCAGGGGGAGCAGGGAGGATGGAGCAGGGAACAGGGAGGATGGAGGAGGGAGCAGGCAAGGGGGAGCAGGGAGGAGGGAGTGATTTGAGTTCCAATTGAAGAAGTTTGATAAGATGAAGGAATTATAATGAATAAAACAATCATGAGGGTTTAATAATAGCTTCACATGTATCTACATGGGCCTCTCAGAACTACATTTCCCATCATCCTCCTGCTCACATATGTGATTGAGATGGAATTACCAGTGAGCAGGAGGATGATGGGAAATGTAGTTCTGAGAGGTCCATGCCGGTCCACGGGAAGCCATCTTGAGGCAGGGAATGCAATTTAAAAGTTTAAAAAAGTGGTCAAAATGTATTAAAAAAATAATTAAAACAATACACACACCTTCCATAAACAGGATGTGAGGATGCAGCAGACAATGACTGTTGATTTTCTCAGTGATTTGACTTTTCTAACCGTCTCTCCTCTACCCGTCCTCTTCTCTTCAATCAGATTCCTGTCAGCTCACACTGGACCCCAACACAGCGCATAGAATCCTCTGTCTGTCTGAAGAGAACAGAAAGGTGACACTGGTTTGGACCCAGCATTTTCCTGATGATCACCCAGAGAGATTTGATAGCTGTGCCCAAGTGCTTTGCAGAGAGGGTTTGTCTGGGACTCGCTGTTACTGGGAGATTGAGTGGAGTGGGGGAGGGGCTGATATAGGAGTCACATATAAAGGAATCAGCAGGAAAGGAGGGTATCATTCCTGTCTCCTTGGATTCAATGACAAGTCCTGGAGTTTGCGCTGCTCTGATTCCAGTTACACTGCCCGGCACAATAACAATGAAACTGCAATAACTGCCCCCCACTCCCCCAGAATAGGAGTGTATCTGGACTTTAATGCCGGCACGCTGTCCTTTTATGGCGTCTCTGACACAATGACCCTCCTGCACAGATTCCAAACCACATTCACTGAGCCGCTCTATCCTGGGTTTGGGCTTTATTGTTCTGGTTCCTCTGTAACAATCTGCCAGCTGAACTAGACTGTTTTGTGTTGTAAGATACCCTTTGTATTGAACTCCCTGTCTGTCCTCTCCACTCCTCGGGTGAAGGGAATGTTCAATCTGACACAACTTTGGATGAAAGTTAGGGGGTAAAACGGCGCCACCTGCAGAGCGAAACGAGGGGAATTATTTGTTTTTAGCAACGAATGGATTTCATACGAAGTAACTGTATTTAATTTATTTTTTAAGAATTGTTATGTTTTATATATATTTTAGAAAATGGCATCCAATAGTCAGTGCTGTAACAGTTTTTAAAAAAGTGAACTTAAGTTTGCTTTATTGTGTGTGTGTTTTTGTTTTTTGATTTCCATAAAATGTTTAATATTTCAGATTTTAGTAATGTGATTTAATTAAAAAAAATGATTAACTGACTTTTTCTTATTTATTAATACTCTTAACACGGTTTTTCAAATGAGAATGAGCAAGAAAGAGGGGCATGAGAGAGACAGGTCTGGTAAAGCATAGGGAAGCATTGTAAAGCACAGAGAGGTCTGGTAAAGCATAGGGAAGCATTGTAAAGCACAGAGAGGTCTGGTAAAGCATAGGGAGGCATTGTAAAGCACAGAGAGGTCTGGTAAAGCATAGGGAAGCATTGTAAAGCACAGAGAGGTCTGGTAAAGCATAGGGAAGCATTGTAAAGCACAGAGAGGTCTGGTAAAGCATAGGGAAGCACTGTAAAGCACAGAGAGGTCTGGTAAAGCATAGGGAAGCATTGTAAAGCACAGAGAGGTCTGGTAAAGCACAGGGAAGCATTGTAAAGCACAGAGGGGTCTGGTAAAGTACAGGGAAGCATTGTAAAGCACAGAGAGGTCTGGTAAAGCATAGGGAAGCATTGTAAAGCACAGAGAGGTCTGGTAAAGCATAGGGAAGCATTGTAAAGCACAGGGAGGTCTGGTAAAGCATAGGGAAGCATTGTAAAGCACAGAGAGGTCTGCTAAAGCATATGGAAGCATTGTAAAGCACAGAGAGGTCTGGTAAAGCATAGGGAAGCATTGTAAAGCACAGAGAGGTCTGGTAAAGCATAGGGAAGCATTGTAAAGCACAGAGGGGTCTGGTAAAGCATAGGGAAGCATTGTAAAGCACATAGAGGTCTGGTAAAGCATAGGGAAGCATTGTAAAGCACAGAGAGGTCTGGACTCTAACCCTGGGCTTGAGACAGCTCAGTGATTTGGATTCCTGAACAGCTTCTTAGTAAAGGTATTATTCAGCATGCAGCTGCACCGTGAACTAATAAGAAAAGACTTTCAGTACCTGGCAGGCTCTTGTGACATATCAGGCGGGTCATTCTCTTTACTCCTTCTTCTTCTCCTTGGAGTCGGGTCCATGCCTCTCTCTACTGAATCACTAGTTCCTCGGTTAGCTGTGTTTCTCCTCTGCAACACAATTGAAACAAGTCCGTTGTTAAAGAGTACAGCGCTTCAAATGTCATTTTTCTTTCTCTTTCTTTAGACCGGCCCCTTATCTTTTCATGCTGTTTGAAATCATCCCGAGCGCTTCTTGTTATCACAGTTACTCAAATGCTGGGTTCGTTTTTGGAAACGTCTGTGTTGCTAATTGAGTGCCATGGGAGCATTGTATTTTAAACAGTTTTGTATCAATTAAGATTATGTTTCATTTTGAATTATTAATTTTGAA
>NC_081241.1:1092500-1105000 GCF_902713425.1 Acipenser ruthenus | reverse complement strand
TGTCCCCGTGGAAAAGGACATTAAAACATCAAAGGACTGGGAGTTTAAAAAAAGGCACGATACACAAATGATCCAATGAAAGTGGATATTTAGCAGAGTGAAACAGACTATAAATATCCAAGCAAAGCTAAACATGTTGCTCCACATCGAATGATAAACAAGGTGCTGTCACTCTGAAAAGCAAAACTGCAACTCCGGGACTCTGCCTGAAAACAGAATCAAGAAGAGGAATGGAGCTGCAAGCGAGTCCACGACCACAAGCAACGAGACTGAGGCCCAGCTGGGCACTCTGAAGATGTGAAAAACCTGCTTTTATTTGATCCCACAATATTGTACTGTCTCCTTTCATCCAGTTTGTAACTTTGTTATCTTTTTGGTGTTTGTCTATCCAGAGCAGACATTTCAGTTCTTCTATACTTCACACCCTCAGCTTCTGGGAGGATTCAGGACTGTACCTGTAGTGTTCTTTGAGCAGCTTCACAATAGTATTACCCTGCTATCATTGGCTCCTTCAACTGGCAGACAAACCTTTGAAAGATACAATAGGCTGAATCGCTCTGTTTTATTCTTCTTACATCAGACCCAGCAGTCACTGGACAAAGACCTGTATGAAATAGGCTGGTCTGCTGGTATAGTTTAGTTACAAAGACCTGTATGAAATAGGCTGGTCTGCTGGTATTGTTTAGTTACAAAGACCTGTATGAAATAGGCTGGTCTGCTGGTATTGTTTAGTTACAAAGACCTGTATGAAATAAGCTGGTCTGCTGGTATTGTTTAGTTACAAAGACCTGTATGAAATAGGCTGGTCTGCTGGTATTGTTTATTTACAAAGACCTGTATGAAATAGGCTGGTCTGCTGGTATTGTTTATTTACAAAGACCTGTATGAAATAGGCTGGTCTGCTGGTATTGTTTAGTTACAAAGACCTGTATGAAATAGGCTGGTCTGCTGGTATTGTTTAGTTACAAAGACCTGTATGAAATAAGCTGGTCTGCTGGTATTGTTTAGTTACAAAGACCTGTATGAAATAGGCTGGTCTGCTGGTATTGTTTATTTACAAAGACCTGTATGAAATAGGCTGGTCTGCTGGTATAGTTTAGTTACAAAGACCTGTATGAAACAGGCTGGTCTGCTGGTGTTGTTTAGTTACAAAGACCTGTATGAAACAGGCTGGTCTGCTGGTATTGTTTAGTTAAAGCAACACTGTGTGGTCATTGTTATATATGTTATATATATATATATATATATATATATATATATATATATATATATATATATATATATATATATATATATATATATATAATATCAGTCTTTAAAACAGCGCTTAGAACAGTCCTCAAGGTTGTGTGAATAGCTCTACATTTCCCAAGTGAAAAGAATGGATTTCAATCAGCTCTGTGCAGCTGCAGAGTTTGTCCTGAAGAGGGCGACAAAGGCCAGGCTTAAAACACGTTTCTGCTTTTCCTCTGTGGGCAGATTGCACATGTAATGCAATTTGATTGTGATTTACGATATCCATGGAAATGTCTTCATTCTTGTGATGATATTTCACTCACATTGTTGTTCAAGTAAGCAATAAATAAATAAATATTGAAACTCTGAACTGCCTAATGAGTAGACGAAATGCATCTAATTAAGTGCTTGTTAGGGCAATTATCCAACCATTTCAACCATCTGATGAGATAATTTATAAACAATTAAAACACAATAATAATAATAATAATAATAATAATAATAATAATAATAATAATAATAATAATAATAATAATAACACAAGGAAAATACATTATCCAACCATTTCAGAAATCCAAAGAGATAATTTATAAACAATTAGGGCAGCAGTGTGGAGTAGTGTTTAGGGCTCTGGACTCTTGACCGGAGGGTCGTGGGTTCAATCCCAGGTGGGGGACACTGCTGCTGTACCCTTGAGCAAAGTACTTTACCTAGATTGCTCCAGTAAAAACCCAACTGTATAAATGGGGAATTGTATGTAAAAATAATGTGACATCTTGTAACAATGCTGTTTGTAACTCTGACATATTGATGGAAACTGAATATGAAGAATTGGGATCAAGGAATTTTGTGCCAAGTAACTCAACTAATATTCATGAAACTGATGACATTCAGCAAGAATCATCATATTATTCTATTGAAAATGGTGATGATGCACTTTTCCAAGGCTCCACTGTCACCAAGGCACAATCGATTCTATTGGGTTATGCTGTTATTTTGAAACATGGTTTAAGTACAGAAGCAACAACAGATCTATCACAGTTATTAGATGTCATATGTCCAGGTGTATTTCCTCCTGGTGTTTTCCAACTGTTAAAACACTTCTCTAACTACAAAGATTGTTGTGAAATTCTCTTTTATTGCCATGTCTGTTTTTCTTATTGTGGAGCTGATCCATCATGCACCTGCTGCCCAGACTGGAATGAGGCCTTGTTACTTGATAACATGAAGAGCTATTTTATTTATTTGCTAATTGAAAAACAACTTAAAAGATTTCTTGCAATTTACTGACGCAGCTACACACATCATAGACTGGGAAAAATGTACCAAAAGTCATGTCTTTTGTGATGGATATGATGGATTGTGTTTTGAAAAATTGGTTGACAGTTTG
Organism: Acipenser ruthenus; assembly: GCF_902713425.1. Lineage (NCBI taxonomy): Eukaryota > Metazoa > Chordata > Actinopteri > Acipenseriformes > Acipenseridae > Acipenser > Acipenser ruthenus. The sequence goes on along the minus strand of NC_081241.1, from coordinate 1,102,374 downwards.
GCAAAAATGACTTCTCCCTCACATGGCATTGTGATGGAGTAGCAGTGTTTAAATCATCCTCGTATTCAATTTAGCCCCTACAGTTCCATGGAAATGAAATGGCTCCAGAGCTGCACAGGAAACATTCCTTTTAACAGCTTTGTGGTGTGGCACCTCCAAACCACGCATTGACACCTTCCTTAAACCATTTGTTGGAGAAACTGTAAAGTTGGGTAATGAGGGGTTTGTGTGGGAAAACCCTTCCACTCCGAATTCTGTGACTAGCAGGGTTTTTCCTGTAATTTGTACATGTGACAGGGTTGCAAGGCCTCTTTTACAGAATCTGGTACAGTGTAATGGAGAGTGTGGATGGAGCTGGTGTGAACAGAAAGGGGAGCATGTGCCCAAGGTAGGGGGTTTTGTCATGTATATCCCGATGTCTTTTCCAATGTAGTGCATCAATTTGACCACACAAAGCGTCTGAGAAGCATGACAGCGTCAAAGAAATTTCAACGTGAAATCATTTTACTGTAACGATGTGTTTATGATTTCATGGGGCGATGCTGTCGCGGTGATATTGAAGAGTGTAATATTAAAAACATCCTAACATTAGGATTATAAACTTGTCTTTGTAGAGAGGAGCTTGAAGAGACCCTCCGAGACCTCAAGCCCCAGGGAATGGACCCCCAGTTTGAGACTCTAGCCACCCCCACAGCAACGATATATTTCTTTCAAAACGGTCTTCAGAATTAGTTGTCCCTCTCTAAGCCGGACATGTCTGGAGTTGTCTTAGTTAGAAAACAAACAAACAAAAACATTTTGTATAAATATCTACAGTAGGCCTAAACTACTGCTCTCAATTAGAACTGTTTCCTGTATCTTGTATTTGAATTTACTCTGAAAGGAAACAGAATTCACTTTTTTATTTTAGTGGAATGGAATGTACTTTTCTAAGCAAATGTTTTTCTGAGACGTTTAACGGCTCTTAGTCGAATTTGCTCTCAAACGTGATTATTTTCTGTATTGTTCTTAGTTGAATTTGCTCCTGTTTGTCGCTGACTTTGTATTTTTATAACGGCTCTTATCTGTAATGTGATATTTTGTAACACCTGTAAGTCGCCCTGGATAAGGGTGTCTGCTAAGAAATAAATAATAATAATAATAATAATAATAATAATAATAATAATAATAATAATAATAATAATAATAATAATAATAATAATGCAGTAAAATCTAATTATTACCTGTAGCGCACTTTCTTTTTTTACTTTAGCCTAATTAGTAACAGAAAACAGAAAACAGAACACTCCCTTCACAGGAATAATCATTTTGAAATGTACACAGAAAGGTTGACAGTGTGTTTATTGCAGTTTATTTTATTGTCGTCTTTTGCTTCCGTTTTTGACATCCAGTTTTGAGTTTCTTTTTATCGGTCTGGTTCCAGAAGTTCGGCAGGTTTCGTTTTTGATGGTTTAAAATCGTATAATTATAATTCGGGCGTTATGATAATAAGAGACGTTATGATAACGAGGCTCCATAAAACGCGCGTCAAATGAAAGTCTTGCTTGTTTGAAAGTCTGACGGAACACTTTGTAACATCTGTGTCGAGAACAGCCAATAGCTGTCGGCTTTACGAACACTGGGGGGCGGACCTAGGACTATATAAGGAAGGATAGGACAATGATGTCACAAGTGGGCGGAGTTAGTAAACACCGGTATATCCTGGCGCTGCAGCACAGCATCTCCGCAATGTATTCAGTACTGAGTGGGCTCCACAGCATCTCCGCAATGTATTCAGTACTGAGTGGGCTCCACAGCATCTCCGCAATGTATTCAGTACTGAGTGGGCTCCACAGCATCTCCGCAATGTATTCAGTACTGAGTGGGCTCCACAGCATCTCCGCAATGTATTCAGTACTGAGTGGGCTCCACAGCATCTCCGCAATGTATTCAGTACTGAGTGGGCTCCACAGCATCTCCGCAATGTATTCAGTACTGAGTGGGCTCCACAGCATCTCCGCAATGTATTCAGTACTGAGTGGGCTCCACAGCATCTCCGCAATGTATTCAGTACTGAGTGGGCTCCACAGCATCTCCGCAATGTATTCAGTACTGAGTGGGCTCCACAGCATCTCCGCAATGTATTCAGTACTGAGTGGGCTCCACAGCATCTCCGCAATGTATTCAGTACTGAGTGGGCTCCACAGCATCTCCGCAATGTATTCAGTACTGAGTGGGCTCCACAGCATCTCCGCAATGTATTCAGTACTGAGTGGGCTCCACAGCATCTCCGCAATGTATTCAGTACTGAGTGGGCTCCACAGCATCTCCGCAATGTATTCAGTACTGAGTGGGCTCCACTGCATCTCCGCAATGTATTCAGTACTGAGTGGGCTCCTTAAATGGCGCCTGTAATTGAGCACCGAACTGCATCACGGGATTGACTGTCCTATCCTGCTTTATACAGTCCTAGGTGAGGACACAGAAAGTCTGACAGAGAGTTTATTGCAGTTTAACGAAGTTACGTAAAACATAGTCCCTGTGCAGCTCCCACTCAGCACAGGTAGAAATATTGTGTTCATGTGAGTCCGCATTACAGTGTAAATGAAACGCATGTGTCGCGGGACAGACCCGGACTAGGCTTTACATTCATAATACACGGGTTTTAAAAGTGACGTTTGGCACAGATTGGAATATAGAAACATTACATTTTACTGGAAATTACAAATCTGTGCTCCCCTCGTTAATGATCGCGTTGCTATAGGTTTTGTGAATGGAGGCTGTTCTGCTGTGAGTATATCGGGGTGCTCTGTGCTCCCCTCGTTAATGATCGCGTTGCTATAGGTTTTGTGAATGGAGGCTGTTCTGCTGTGAGTATATCGGGGTGCTCTGTGCTCCCCTCGTTAATGATCGCGTTGCTATAGGTTTTGTGAATGGAGGCTGTTCTGCTGTGAGTATATCGGGGTGCTCTGTGCTCCCCTCGTTAATGATCGCGTTGCTACAGGTTTTGTGAATGGAGGCTGTTCTGCTGTGAGTATATCGGGGTGCTCTGTGCTCCCCTCGTTCATGATCGCGTTGCTATAGGTTTTGTGAATGGAGGCTGTTCTGCTGTGAGTATATCGGGGTGCTCTGTGCTCCCCTCGTTAATGATTTCAGTTGTGCTTCACAGTCGAAACACAGCTGTCTGCGGAACGAGTGATTTCGGAGATACAGACACGGAGATGACTTCAAGGAGGAGGAAACAAAGATGTCTCCACAGCTGCATGGGAACCTCAGCATTTCCCCGGTTCATTATTAATAGCGAGCTGTCAAGACTTGTCAGCGGGTCGAGCGAGGTGAGATAAAGACACACACAGGATTATTTAAAGTCGTTCGTGACTCGCATGTCTCTGAACAGGTCTGTGTTTCTCTCTCGTCATGAACCAGCTGCTGCCCAACCCAAGGAACTGCTTTGAAGACATTTACTTCCTGTGTCATGTGACCCGCAGCTCGCTTCAGCTACAGTGAAGAGGAGCGCTTGTGCGAGTCGATTTTATACTTCGTGTTGTTGAGGATAGTGGATAATAAAACTATATCCATACTAGTAATAATAATAATAATAATAATAATAATAATAATCAGAGTTGAAAGTCAGCCGGTACGGCCCGGAACTGCGTACCGGCAAAACATCTTGTCAAGGTACTTCAGTATTTCATCTTATCACAATGATAGGCTGCATCATTTTTTCTTTGTATTTTCCGTCCTTTTCGCTTCTTCTTCTTCGTTGTTCGGTTATTATTGATGTTTAAGCAAAATAACTCGACGTCACGCAGTTCCAGTCATGTGACTTATGATGTCAGAGTATGCTGACTGCCAAAGGGGCTTCCGCATACTTGAGAACATGGAGTCTTCAAAATAAGGGAGCTTTTGTAAACTGATATTTTCTAAAGACACAAGCATACAACTATTCCACTATAATTTGGTAAAACTATTATTGTGTTAAATACGTAAGAACATAAGAAAGTTTCCAAACGAGAGGAGGCCCCATTCAGCCCATCTTGCTCGTTTGGTTGTTAGTAGCTTATTGATCCCAGAATCTCATCAAGCAGCTTCTTAAAGGATCCCAGGGTGTCAGCTTCAACAACATTACTGGGGAGTTGGTTCCAGACCCTCACAATTCTCTGTGTAAAAAAGTGCCTCCTATTTTCTGTTCTGAATGCCCCTTTATCTAATCTCCATTTGTGACCCCTGGTCCTTGTTTCTTTACTGCACAATACTGTTATTTTGGTACAGCGTCAGTGACTTGGAGAAAAAGAACGTCTTATTTAGTTTTTCACTGTAAATCGGGTAACCCTAACGACATGAACAGTGCGAGAAACTCAAGCTCGAATATAAATTTGGTCAGACACCAAAATCCAAGCAGAACAACTGGACAAAACATACAAAAAATCAGGTTTTTTTTCCTATTAAGTGCTGTTGTAACTGTTAGTATTAACCTGTATATTTAAAGTTCAAAATGAATAATTCAAAATGAAACATAATGTTAATTGCTACAAAATTGTTTAAAATACAATGCTCCCATGGCACTCAAATAGCAACACAGACGTTTCCAAAAACGAACCCAGCATTTGAGTAACTGTGATAACAAGAAGCGGTCGGGATGATTTCAAACAGCATGAAAAGATAAGGGGCCGCTCTAAAGAAAGAGAAAGAAAAATGACATTTGAAGCGCTGTACTCTTTAACAACGGACTTGTTTCAATTGTGTTGCAGAGGAGAAACCCAGCTAACTGAGGAACGAGTGATTCAGTAGAGAGAGGCATGAACCCGACTCCAAGGAGAAGAAGAAGGAGTAAAGAGAATGACCCGCCTGATATGTCACAAGAGCCTGCCAGGTACTGAAAGTCTTTTCTTATTAGTTCACGGTGCGGCGGCATGCTGAATAATACCTTTACTAAGAAGCTGTTCAGGAATCCAAATCACTGAGCTGAGTCTCAAGCCCAGGGTTAGAGTCCAGACCTCTCTGTGCTTTACAATGCTTCCCTATGTTTTACCAGACCTCTCTGTGCTTTACAACGCTTCCCTATGCTTTACCACACCTCTCTGAGCTTTACAGTGCTTCCCTATCCTTTACTAGACTTATCTGTGCTTTACAATGCTTCCCTATGCTTTACCAGACATCTCTGTGCTTTACAATGCTTCCCTATGCTTTACCAGACCTTCCTGTGCTTTACAATGCTTCCCTATGCTTTACCACACCTCTCTGTGCTTTACAATGCTTCCCTATGCTTTACCAGACCTCTCTATGCTTTACAATGCTTCCCTATGCTTTACCAGACCTCTCTGTGCTTTACAATGCTTGCCTATGCTTTACCACACCTCTCTGTGCTTTACAATGCTTACCTATGCTTTACCAGACCTCTCTGTGCTTTACAATGCTTCCCTATGCTTTACCAGACCTCCCTGTGCTTTACAATGCTTCCCTATGCTTTACCAGACCTCTCTGTGCTTTACAATGCTTCCCTATGCTTTACGAGACCTCTCTGTGCTTTACAATGCTTCCCACTGCTTTACAAGACCTCTCTGTGCTTTACAATGCTTCCCTATGCTTTACCAGACCTCTCTGTGCTTTACAATGCTTCCCTATGCTTTACCAGACCTCTCTGTGCTTTACAATGCTTCACTATGCTTTACCAGACCTCTCTGTGCTTTACAATGCTTCCCTATGCTTTACCAGACCTCTCTGTGCTTTACAATGCTTCCCTATGCTTTACCAGACCTCTCTGTGCTTTACAATGCTTCCCTATGCTTTACCAGACCTCTCTGTGCTTTACAATGCTTCCCTATGCTTTACCAGATCTCTCTGTGCTTTACAATGCTTCCCTATGCTTTACCAGACCTCTCTGTGCTTTACAATGCTTCCCTATGCTTTACCAGACCTCCCTGTGCTTTACAATGCTTCCCTATGCTTTACCAGACCTCTCTGTGCTTTACAATGCTTCCCTATGCTTTACGAGACCTCTCTGTGCTTTACAATGCTTCCCACTGCTTTACAAGACCTCTCTGTGCTTTACAATGCTTCCCTATGCTTTACCAGACCTCTCTGTGCTTTACAATGCTTCCCTATGCTTTACCAGACCTCTCTGTGCTTTACAATGCTTCACTATGCTTTACCAGACCTCTCTGTGCTTTACAATGCTTCCCTATGCTTTACCAGACCTCTCTGTGCTTTACAATGCTTCCCTATGCTTTACCAGACCTCTCTGTGCTTTACAATGCTTCCCTATGCTTTACCAGACCTCTCTGTGCTTTACAATGCTTCCCTATGCTTTACCAGATCTCTATGTGCTTTACAATGCTTCCCTATGCTTTACCAGACCTCTCTGTGCTTTACAATGCTTCCCTATGCTTTACCAGACCTCTCTGTGCTTTACAATGCTAACATTTTATGGAAATCAAAAGAACAAAAACACACATACAACACACAAACTTAAGTTTACTTTTTTAAAAACTGTTACAGCACTGACTATTGGATGCCATTTTTTAAAATATATATAAAACATAACAATTCTTTTAAAATAAATTAAATACAGTTACTTCCTATGAAATCCATTCGTTGCTAAAAACAAATAATTCCCCTCGTTTCGCTCTGCAGGTGGCGCCGTTTTACCCCCTAACTTTCATCCAAAGTTGTGTCAGATTGAACATTCCCTTCACCCGAGGAGTGGAGAGGACAGACAGGGAGTTCAATACAAAGGGTTTCTTACAACACAAAACAGTCTAGTTCAGCTGGCAGATTGTTACAGAGGAATCATAATAAAGCATAAACCCAGGATAGAGCGGCTCAGTGAATGTGGTTTGGAATCTGTGCAGGAGGGTCATTGTGTCAGAGACGCCATAAAAGGACAGCGTGCCGGCATTAAAGTCCAGATACACTCCTATTCTGGGGGAGGGGGGGGCAGTTATTGTAGTTTCATTGTTATTGTGCCGGGCAGTGTAACTGGAATCAGAGCAGAACAAACTCCAGGACTTGTCATTGAATCCAAGGATACAGGAACGATCCCATCCTTTCCTGCTGATTCCTTTATATGTGACTCCTATATCAGCCCCTCCCCCACTCCACTCAATCTCCCAGTAACAGCGAGTCCCAGACAAACCCTCTCTGCAAAGCACTTGGGTCCAGTTCTCAAATCTCTCTGAGTGATCAGGATATCTCTGGGTCTCTCCCCTCAGTGTCACCTTTCTGTTCCCTTCAGACAGACAGAGGTTTCTATACGCTGTGTTGGGGTCCAGTGTGAGCTGACAGGAATCTGATTGAAGAGAAGAGGACGGGTAGAGGAGAGACGGTTAGAAAAGTCAAATCACTGAGAAAATCAACAGTCATTGTCTGCTGCATCTTCACATCCTGTTTATGGAAGGTGTGTGTGTTGTTTTAATTATTTTTTTTAATACATTTTGACCACTTTTTTAAACTTTTAAATTGCATTTTCTGCCTCAAGATGGCTTCCCGCGGACCGGCATGGACCTCTCAGAACTACATTTCCCATCATCCTCCTGCTCACTGGTAATTCCATCTCAATTACATATGTGAGCAGGAGGATGATGGGAAATGTAGTTCTGAGAGGTCCATGCAGTTACATGTGAAGCTATCTATAAGTATAAAAAAGTGGTCAAAATGTAAAAAAAATAAAAATAATTAAAACAATACACACACCTCACGTAAACAGTTGTAGCAACACATGGGAACATGCAACACAATAAAATACAAAGGACCTTATGAACCCTTTAAACCCTCTTGCTGTTTGATTGTTTTGTTCATTATAATTCCTCAATCTTATCAAACTTCTTCAATTGGAACCAATCAAATGCAGCTCTGCATACAATTACAGTTCACTTAATGTTCCTACAGGGTATGTGTTGCCATTTTACCCACTCAGACCCCTTGCTTACTAAATATCTTCAATAGAATATCATCCACTCTTCAAATATCTGTCTAATATTTTAATGAGCAATCCATCCCACAAGTGCAGTGATACTGCAATATACATTTACTACCAGCACAGGATGACTGGGAGGGATAGCTGTTCATTTTACCCCACAACTGGTTTCACATGCATCTATTCAGGGATAGCAAGATATTTAGGGAGAGAAAGGTCTGAGTGGAAAAACAGGCAACAAATGCCCCTCCCCCAGTCATTCTGCATGTATTCATCTGAACCAATACTTGTTGGAGAGGAGTGTAGATTAATGGCTTCACAATTACTAATAAATAATAATAATTGCTGCCCTCAAGCTCCACCCCTCCCTGTTCTGTAGTGTTAGCTCTTCTCACAATGGAGTGACACATCTTTCAATCAAATGTTTCAGTGAAAACAGACTTACATTTTAAAAACTCAGCTCTGTTCCTTGGCTCTGGGGCCTGCAGACTGTAAACTGCAACTTCATTCACTGGGCAGAAAAAAGAGAGAGAAATAGAATTGAAACATGTGGATTAATACACAACACACACAAGACTCCAAACAGCAATCTGAATAGAAACAAGGCTTATTCACGGCATTTCAGGATGTAAAAATCCGTACTTCAAGATGTTCATGATTACAATGAATATGTATTCCTTCCGTATCGGTGCAGCAGCCAAAGTCAATGTGAACACGTCTGCCACTGCACTGGAGTCTTGTGTTCCTTCCTCTCCATCACATATCTTTGCCCAACAGTATGGTGTCCATATTAGGACAGCCTTGTGCATCAAACATGCAGCAGTCATTGTCTGCTCCATCCTCACATCACTCCCTCCTCCCTGCTTTATCAGTCCCTGCTCTGTATTCCCTGCTCCCTCCTTCCTGCTCCTTCTTCCATGTTTTCTCCTCCCTGTTGCCTCCTCTCTCTTCCATGCTCCCTCCTCCCTGCTCCCTCCTCCCTCCTCCCTACTCCCTCCTCCATGCTCCCTCCTCCCTGCGCCTTCGTCCATGCTCTCTCCTTCCTGCTCCCTCCTCCATTTACCATCCTCCCTGCTCATTCTTCCCTGCTGCCTCCTTTCTTCCTTCTCCCTGCTCCCCCCTACCTGCTGCCTCCTCCTCCCTGCTCCCTCCTCCCTCCTCCTTCCCTGCTCCCTGCTCCCTCCTCCATGCTTCCTCCTCCCTGCACCTTCGTCCATGCTCTCTCCTTCCTGCTCCCTGCTCCCTCCTCCATTTACCATACTCCCTGCTCTCTCCTCCCTGCTGTCTCCTCCCTCCTCCATCCTCCCTCCTCCCTGCTGCAATATTCATATAGCCAACAATCTGCAAGAGGTCTTTATTAATGTCTTGCAAGTCCTGTCCCTCCTCAAGCCATGGTCTATTTGAGAAATCTCTACCAAAGGAATCTATTTCACACCAACCTGTTGTGGTTATTTTGACTAATTCCCCCTTGCAGAAGTCCTCAATATGGTCTTTAAGTTCAGATACAGCTTTCCTCACAGCCCCAAAAGAGATGTCTGTATTGACAGTAACGCTGGGTAAGTCTCCAGCTTCAGGAGGGGCACAGAGAGACTGGAAATTCTACAACAGGAAAGTGGAGAAAATGAGTTTTCAGTGAAACAGAATGGGGTCCAAAACATTCCTGGGGAAAAGCAAGGATTCATTCAATTGGAGAGGTCTGTCTGAAACCGTCCCAGTTATGTACTTGATTTTCTAACAAGCAGTGATGTTACCTGTAGAAAATGGATGTGATCCTCTGTCTCTGAAAGCTGTTTCAGCTCAGCGTTTCTCCTCCTTAGCTCAGCAATCTCCTGCTCCAGTTTCTTCATGCGTCCTTCAGCCTGATTCACTGCAGCCTTCTCGTTAGCTCCAATCAGCTCAATAACCTCAGTGTGGATCTTCTCAATGGATCGGATCAGCTCAGTAAAGATCTTCTCACTTTCCTTTATTTCTATGCATGCA